>NC_142524.1:2077500-2145000 GCF_964205215.1 Stylophora pistillata | reverse complement strand
AATCCCTCACCTTAGTTTATTCATCTATTTGGTATTAACCACCTAAAACTGGGTGGACCTTTTAGCTTTAATTTCTGGGTTCTATAATGTTTCTTTAGCACTGCAGCTCTCTTTAAGCTTAGTTAACCTTAAATGCCATTTTTTTTTAAAATTAGGCAGACTGAATCCCTTTTGTTTGTTTCTTTTAAGCTGCTTCATCAAATTGGTTGCAGGATGCAGTAAATGATTTTGGTCATAGGTGAGTTGGCTGTCAGGTTGTCAGCAGTTTGATTATTAGTTGCATACAATAACAAACATGGGGAAATATTTGAGTGAAAGTGCTGGCAAAAAGATTAAACATCACACAAATGCAGTTGGCTGGCTGTTGCTGAGCTAAAGAACAACTGATCTCCTCTCTAGCTAAAGCTGCTGGTAACAACACCAGTAGAATTGCTGTCACTGTCTCCTGAGTTTTCATTGACAAGTGGTGTCACAAGAGGAAAATATTTTCCTCATCTGAATGAAAAAAATTTGCACCAGCAGGCTGTTGAAAATAAGTTGAAGAATTCTGCATAGCAGTCTGAGAAATCTCTGATTTTTGCTGCCTAATGAACACTGTCTCTGAGTAAAAAAAATTTCTATCTTCCCTCCCCTCCCTCCCTCCCTCTTCTTCCCTCCCTCTTCTTCCCTCTCTTCTCCCCTCCCACTAGATTTCAGTGATGGAGAAAAAGAAAAATTGTATTTCAACTCAATGGTGAAGAAGTCGATTAGAATGCCTGTTTGTCTATTTTGATGAATTGTTGTAGGGTTTGGCCTAGATTTATTTTTGCAAACACTTCTTCAAAGTTCTAACATTGGAGGGGAAAGTCACTGGATTTCTTAAAACTCTGAGTTGATGAATTGTTGTTTTGCAGCATTTGTGGATTTGCACCATTTTTGGGCAAAGTTCTTGTACAGAGGTTCAACCCTATAGCTCTGCTGGGTGTGGCTGGAGCAGCATTAGTTCTTGCAACTGATTTTTTAATCAACTACAAGTGAGAGAATTTGATATTCTTTTTGCATCTATTTAAAATTAATCAAATGCAGTAAATTATAGTATTGGAAATCATTAAATTCATCAAAAAGTCATTATTTTGGTTATACAGCTAAATGTGAAGGGTAGATGAATACATCCTGCAGGCTGTTCTTTGTGTTGACAACCTACAAGTCTTGTCAAAATTTAAACATAGTTTTTAATTACTGGTACATGTTTTTTTTTTTTCTTTTTAATACTGTGTGAGATGTGGTATTAAATACTTGAAAGTTACAAACCAAGTAATGTAACTGATAATTTTTTTTTTCTTACCAGTCAATCCTTCATTGCTGACAGCTTTTGTGCGATAGTGACAGCATTTATGATGTGGGCAACCATGTTACCTCTCAGCATATACAGTGGACAGATTCTTCTACAGGTAGTGAGCAGATTCTTCCACAGGTTGTGGACAGATTCTTCTACAGGTAGTGGACAGATTCTTCAACAGGTAGTGAGCAGATTCTTCTACAGGTAGTGGACAGATTCTTCTACAGGTAGTGAGCAGATTCTTCTACAGATAGTGGACAGATTCTTCTACAGGTAGTGGACAGATTCTTCTACAGGTAGTGGACAGATTCTTCTACAGGTTGTGGACAGATTCTTCTACAGGTAGTGAGCAGATTCTTCTACAGGTAGTGGACAGATTATTCTACAGGTAGTGGTCAGATTCTTCTACAGGTAGTGAGCAGATTCTTCTACAGGTAGTGGACAGATTCTTCTACAGGTAGTGAGCAGATTCTTCTACAGGTAGTGAGCTTTGGGTCTCACTGTAGTTGTGTTTGATAATGTCCATAACCTGAATACTGTTATTTTTATAATTTCAGTTAATGAGCTAGTTTTAATTTCATTTTAATTAATATCCTACAGACTTGCCCTATTGATATCATGAGCCAGATAGACAAGTGTCTGCGCGAGGTAAGGTAATGGTCTAAAAGATCACAAGGTTTCAATAATTTTTGCAAGAAAAGTGTTAGCCATTCAACTTCGAAAATAAAGATTTTCGTCATCCTAATTTGGGGTGTGGGAGTGTTTGAGTTTTATTACTTTCTATGTGCGATATAACCTGTAATACCTAGTGGCCTGACATTTGCCTTGCGGTTATTGCTTGGTCAGTGATCTCAGAACTCTTCATATATCCAGTTGTGCTTTCCTCCCAAATATTTTAATTACTGAGAAAAGATCAATCAGCTTTACTTCATTACTATTGTAGGCATCTACATTAGATGGTGTGTTGGAATTCAGAAATGAGCACTTCTGGACAGTTTCATTTGGAAGAATGGTGAGATACATAAAACACCTTACTGTCACCATAATGCCTTTTTTCTCATTGACATTTCTTACGAAAAAGAAATAAAAAGGAGCAGATTGCTATGGTGATAAGATTGTGCACTCCGCTTCAATAACTGCCCCCAAGGTTTTTTTTTTTTTAAGTCTGATGTGACAAATTACATAACATGGGCCTTTAAGGAGACATTAAAATAAGGAAAGTCAAAATTAATTAAAAGGAAAGTTTACACCAGGTTTGTCTCATAATTGTAACGGCATATTTTGAAAATTTGGCATCAGAAAGTATGTCATTAATGGTTTTCTTGTGTTGAGTAATATTTCTGACTGTGGTTTTAATTATAATAATGATTAGCATTTTGCTGTCAAACTTGTATAGGCTGGTTCCTTGCATGTCAGAGTAAGAAGAGATGCTAGTGAACAGGTAAGGACAGCTGTGAAGTATTCCTTCCAAATTACATCCAAATAGTAAAAGAGGAAGATCACAGTGTTTTTCTTTTTTTTTTGTCGCAAAAAGAAAACTTTCCTTTGACATGACTGACTACAAATTTATAGTATAGGGCCCAGTTGTTCGAAGAGTAGATACCACTGTCCAGCAGATGAGTGTTAACAAAACATACTGTGCTTAATCCAGTGCATAGTGATTCACCCAATGAATAGCATTATCTCCATCCTCATCCTCCTTCCAACAACCGGCAGAGTATTGTGGAGGCTTTTCATGTCACTTGGTACATCGTACTATTTTGTTAAGTACACGACCCCACAAGCTTTTTAGCTTTAATTCTTATCGTGTATAAGTAAAGATTCTGTTCTATTCTTTTCTAAGATTGTTAAGAATAATGATGATGTTGAACCAAGATTTAAATTCATCTTGAACTGAGGCACTCTCTGCCTTAAAATTTAGTTAACACATGAACCTTGTCTTTCAATCTGAGCTCTGCAGCCTCAAACAGATCTTTTCTGTTCTGTGTTTTCTTTTACAGATGGTGCTTGCTCACGTAACCAACAAGTTATCCAGTCATGTATCACACTTAACAATTCAAGTATTCAAAGATGATTGGATACGACCATCAAGTACTACAAAGGTGAATATTCCAAGTCTACCATCTGTGGCCAGTTCTCCTAGCAGTTCTATGCTAACAAGGCCATACAGCAGTCCACAGTTGTACAAAACTAACACCCCACAAGTCACAAGAGGACTTGACAGACCCAAAACAGACAATAGGACAGCTGCAAACAAAGCTTCAAGTCCCTTCACAACCATTTCTCCACACAAGACATCATGATAGTCAACAAATCTTCACTCCCAATATCTAGAACTAAATTCTCCCAACTGTTAACAATGAATTCCTCCATTACTCCATCCTGAGAATTTGTTGTGACATCAATAACAAAGCAACATCCTAGAGTACCTTTCTAATTGACAGCATGTTAAAATTTTAAGGAGAATTTAGGTATTGAGCACTATCGAGAGTGTAAGTGTAAGGAGCTAATTAGATAAAGTGACAGAAGCCTTATTTATTTGTTTGCATCGTTAGTCTGTAATTATAAGTGAAAGTAGTTGAGGTTAAAAAATGCAAATAAACTTAATGATTCTCTATTCCTGGTTTTCCTTTAAAATGTAGTTGTATAAGAATAAACTTAATTTAGAGTAACAAAATTATATTCTCCAGGGCTCAGTGAATAATAACTCAAGAAATTTAACAGGGAGGAGTTTGATAGGAGTTGGAGAATACCATGATCTCCAAAGCTTATTGGACACCTTGTCCTTCCCATGAAGGAAGAAGTATTGGATTTAGATAACTTAATAAAGAAGAACAAAGAAACATTAACAATTACAATGAGACAACACAGCAATTTTTTTTAGCAGTCTTGCATAGAACTTTGCAGTTTTATTACAATACATCTATACAGATTTAAAGTTAGTGATCATCATTGTTATTTATTGGAGAGAAATGCTTTGGTTCTGAAGTTTCTAAAGACAGTTTGCCACTGATCAGTTGATTGGAAGTACATTTTCAAAAACTTAGAACCTCAAAACATCAGCAATGCTTCTAAGAAGCAAAAGCTTTAGTGACACTGAGAAGATTTTCTCCATTGAGAATTTCAATCCAGTAGCCATCAGGATCTTCAACAAATGCAATTCCTTTCATTTTACCTTTAGATGGAAAGAAGGAAAGCAAATGAATATCTAATAATTAGATCAATATCATTGAGACTACTACTGAACACAAATGCAAAGAAATTATTGTGTTAAAATGTTTCCAAATGAGTTCTCAGTCTCTAAAATACTTTCCTAAGTAATCAGACAATCCTCTCAAAGTATTTTGATAAAAAAAAAAAGAATACTGTTTAATGCAAGGATGATTGTATAGAAATTGGTTAATTACTGTCAGCTTTTGTCAGTTATCATCAGCTGATTATCCCATCTTCAGTTTCCAAATTAGAGGTTTTCAAACTAAATTGTGAATGTTTTCCACTTAGCAATCATCATACAAGCTTACCATCATTAGGTTTTTTGACAAATTTCACCCCAAGCTTTTGAAAACGGTCACAGGCCTTGTCCACATCAGGCACTGTGAAACCAATGTGGCCTAGTGAGAGAATAAGATGAACATAGAATCTATGTATGTAGGCTTAATAAACTTCTCTTTTTTGGCAGAAATTGAACTTACAACACTCAGCAGAGTTCATTCCTTAGATCTAATTCAAATTGGGGAGGCAGTTTATTTGTCATAACTTCATGACAACTGGATGCGAAGAAACAAAGCAAAAGTTATGATAAAAAATGTAGTTCTAAGATCACCTCTAGTAAACTTAAGAGTGACAGTGTAACATTTAGTCATTTGAGGTGAGAGACAAATTGGCTTTCCATGTCTTTGATTAGTGCATTGATGTTTTATAACATTAGATCATTGGATTAATGGCCTTTGATTTCTCTGATATGTGTATTGAAGTATAGTCTGAAATGCACGAGTTCAAGGAATAGGCATGTCCTTGTGGAGTATTGTCTGACTCACAGTGCCTCTCTCCATCTAAGAGTCTAAATAGATGCCAGTAGACTGACAAAGAAATCAGAAATTTCTGAATGGTAACTTGAAAATCAATACTTCTGATTGAAACATGCTTTCAAAACTGGGACAAGCTCTGAGGTTGTGACCTGTATAGATCATACGAATGGCTTTCTTTAAAATTGTTTCTACCTGCTACAGAATGTAAAAGGAAGGTGGTATACTCACCAAAACCCTTTGGTTCAGAGTTTCCATTGTGGTATTTACAATCAGGGTCATTCTCTGTTCCCCAGTTACTGTTGACATCAAAAAGAGTTTCAAAATCTCCAGGAGGTTCAGTTCAATCATTAATAAACTTGTAACACACTGATGATGAAACATACAGGAAAATATGCAATTTATTGTCAGTATGGTAAAACATAAAAACTTGTCAGATTTACTCAAAAACTTCCATATTAACATCTGCAGTCTGAAAGATACTTTTTCCAAACCACTTGCAAGATAAGGCAATTTTTTTTTGTGGGCACTGAGGAGCTAATTTTCAAAGTCACAGCCCACTCCATAAGGCTTAATGTTCACAAATGTGTGCTTCAGTAACTTAACACACTTGTATAGTATATGTACTCTTAATTAGCAAGTAATTACAGTGACTACAAATCACAAATATATTACATTTCTTACTCACTGTGTTAACTCTAAAGTTGCTTTTTGAGCACAAAGCCACTTGGTCTTCTCATCAGCATCACTTGGAATGACTGATGCTTCCTCAAATCCCAGAAAGTACAAAGAAAACTTCATTTCTGGAAAGTGATACTTCTGTAAAAGCCTATATCACATGGACAATTAATAATAATAATAATAAAAAAAAACAGTTGTTAGTAGTCAGTCTCCTAAGATACAAATTTGACCCCTCCATCTGCAATCAAGGTTAAAAAATGTACCAGATGAAAGAGAATTTAGACATTTCCTAAATAAATGAATTTAGAGGAATAATAATTTATTTATGGCTCATTGCCAATGCATAATTATACCTTACTGCAATTTTGAGAAAATTAGTAATGTCTAACAAGGGGGAGGGTAATGGAAAAAAGAATTCAGACTCATGTCTTGCAGAGCTTTGCCTCTCTATTTGTGGCCAAAATTTCAGAGGGTTCATTTCTATATTGCTCTGCCAAGGGTGGGGCAAACTTCTTTGAAATTTGGTAAGGATTCAGTGTACAACCCTTGGGATCAGGGTCTGAAATTGGATAGTCTATGTTGTTTGTGAGATAAGGCCTCTCATCACCATTCAGGTTTGAAAAATTATAGAGAAAAAGACAACTTATCTATGGTCTGAAAACTGATAGGTGTTTCAAGAAGCACACACTCCACCCGAAATTTCGGACACCCTCCCCCCCCCCCCCCACCCTCCACCCCAGTTCTCTTCCTCTTCGTCCACACTCACAGAGGGAGAGTTGCGGAGGAAAGTTCCAAAAATAACCTTAAACTGCAGAAATTGTACATGCTACTTTGACTGATTAAGACAAACAACGCAGACAAAGATTAGCGCCATAAAGAATTGGCCCAAACTGACCTCATGCCCATTACACGCGTGTAGAAATCCAGCGATACTTTAGGATCCTTTACTCGAATCATCGTCTGCTGAAAAGTGAAACCCTTCGTATTTGCGTCCGGTTCAGTGATGGAAGAACTAATATCTTTTTCAGATAACGCCATTTTTGCTAGTTATTCAGAAGATCATAGATTTTTTTAAAGTGCCTTTATTTATCGACTGCCGAATGGTGCCCAATCCTTTCCGAGATCAACAATATCTCTGGGCCTGGTTACATAACCTCATCTTTTCGACTTATCGATCAATAATGGCGATAAGTGACAGTTTATACCGATTTTTGCTAAGTTCAGGAATTATGGTCGGCGGTACTGGCTTGGCTTGGATGTTAATGAAAGTTCTTGTACCAACCAAAGAAGACATGATCAAGGTAGTTGTTTGGTTACAATTATTTTGTCGCGTTAGGATGGCTACATACACGTCTCTGACCTGCAAGTTTCTGGCGTTTACCCTATCTAAGTTCTCTAAGAGGACAATGATATTAAAGATTAAAATAGCCAGAATCATGAACTCACTTATAATATAAGAAAAACGAAATGAATCTCTTCCGGAAATCCTGGTGGACTGAGATTTTGTAGGTTGTTACCTTCAAAGAAATGTGGATCATACGAGCTTAATTATGTAACTGGCTATTTCATTGGTAGGAAGGTCGAATTCCACGTTAATATGATGTTATTATGATAAACACAAATCTTAGGTTTCCATTGACGGATCCGTCTTGGTTATAGGGCATCAGAAGGCATCAGAGGCCTACCTTCTCAGCTGCCTTTCTGGGGGGGGGGGGGGGGGGGAGGAGGAGGAGAGAAAGAGCTCCTACCCTTTAGGCCTAGGCACATGTAAAGCAACTACCCCTTGCATCTAACAGTCTCTAACAGTCAGTGATCATAAATAAATAGAAATGACAATTTGTTTTCATTTGCAGTTTGCTTAGTGTCACAGATGCAGATGATCACAAACTGCAGGGACCCCTGCTCCTGTTTTTCTCCCACTTTTTCAAAAAATTCACTACAGACTCAGAGCATAGCACAGGCTAATATTATAGGGGTAATCAAATAATTGTTGTTTCAACAGTGTTCTCATTTATTTTGAGCATGACTGGTGAAAGAAATGTTCAAACTGGAAAAGCAATCCTTTTACAGGTTGAATTTTAAGAATTCTAAGCAATTTCAGGAGGAAATAAGAGATACTAAGGGCAATAAATTTTACCAGCTACTGTCTGAAAAGGAGAACATAACTCGTTGAAAAATTCTTTGTGTGATAGAATTCACATCACATACTAATATCATTCGCTCCGACGAAGGGCTAACGCTCGAAACGTCAGCTTCTGTAATCATTACGGTGGCCAATTTACCATTTCAACTTTGTTGACATATCCAAATTATTTTGTTACTCCCACCGACGCAGCCCCAAACAGTTTCTTTCGAAACTATCAGCCTTTAGTCATTACTAATATCACACTTACATAATTATAATCACCACATGTCTCATATTTCCATAATTTTACTGGCCCTTGTTACTTACAGTAATCCTCTTTCTAATTATGAATTTCTGTTTCTTAGAAACTTCCAGCAGAGGCAACATCACCCGAGGCCTTAGCCACACAAGACAGAATAAATGAGCAGTTTTTTATGGTTCTTAAAGAAAACATGAATTCTAGCAATCCAGCTTGGAAAGTCATGGGGCTAAAGGAAGTAGAGGAAAAACAACAAAAAAGAAAAGATCAGCAGCAGAAGAAGGAAGTGAAATTAAAAGAAAAACAATCTAGCGAGTTCACAACAGAATAGAGTGAAGTTTCTAAGGTTACCACAGCTATAATTAAGAGAGTGGAAAACTTCCTGGTCATTTAAAACAAGTAGCCTTCTTCAAAAAGGTTCAGGGCATTCCATCCATTCTCTTACTTGCTGGAATTTAAAGCAAGAATACAGACTACCATTTATTTAATTTTTTTCTGGCACATTATGTACTAATTCAACGAACTTTTCCTTCAAGCAAGAGGTTTGTGGAAGAGTGCTTCATTTTTTTTTTTTTGGACTGAAACAAGATAGGGGCTGAGTTAGTCTCAACTTTTTCTTATCAGAAATAGTTCAATCTTTCTGAGAAATATTTGTGAGGAGGTTCTTAAAATAAGAGAAAAGTTCAGAAAATATGTAAGTCTTTTCTTTTGAGCCAATATTGTTTATCAATAAGAATCTTGTCAAATTATTGCAAAAAAAAACACCAAGTTGTATAAAAAAAAAAATGGATCAGTTTACTCGCCATTTTTGTTTTGTTCAGATGACCTTGACTTTGAAATGTAACGAAGTGAACTTGGTTCACTCATGAAATAACTCCCTACACTTGTAGTTTATTGATGGAGGTTATGTTTCCTATATTATAAATCTGCATTCATCTCTTGAAACAGCCAAGGTTCTTATAGACCATTGAATAAAGGCTGATAGTTTCGAAAGAAACTGTTTGGGGCTGCGTCGGTGGGAGTAACGAAATAATATGGATATATCAACAAAGTTGAAATGGTAAATTAGCCACCATAATGATTACAAAAGCTGACGTTTTGAGCGTTAGCCCTTCGTTGGAGCGAATGACTTCGCTCCGACGAAGGGCTAACGCTCGAAACGTCAGCTTTTGTAATCATTACGGTGGCTAATTTACCATTTCAACTTTGTTGATATATCCATGTTATTTCTTATAGACCATGTCTAGCCTTTCCCTCCCTCCTCCTCAAGGGGTGGGGGGGGGGGGTGGGGGGTATGGACACATAGGCAAAGGTCCTTAATATATTTGCTGTGGTGGTGTAATGGTACTAAACCACACCTAACTAATGACTAGGGACACCTAGGTTTAAACTCACTCCCAAGATATGTTGAGTAATTCTCCCTTCTGGCTGCTAAATGTCTCCCTGGAAGATACTTAGTAGAAACTGATGTAAAATCAGCAAAAATATTTTGGCAGATTAATGTGAATGTATTGTAGGGAAAAGTAACAAGTCAATCACTTCTGGGGATAACATCAATTAAATCATTTGTTGCATTGAATGAAAACATGAAAGTCTAAGAATGGTGCTTTTCTTTATCTATTTTTTAATTTTAAGTTTAAATCAGTTTCAAAGTTTTCTTTATTATCAAAATTGTATTGCATCATTAACAAATAACATTAAGAAAAATTCAGTTGCACCTACATAAAGACTTACCCACCAAATGGTGAATTTTGTATGCTAATTTTATCTCACTTTACCTTCAATAATAATAATATAAATTCAAAATTTATAACACACTTTTTCCATGTAGATATGATCAAAAGTGCGGTACAATGCTATTAAAAAGTTAAAAAGCAAATTGAAACTCAAATGTACATAGTAAATAAAGCTAAAAATTGAAATAAAAACTCTTGGTACGTAATGTAAAATTTTAGAAACATTACTTATGTTAAGCAAGTTTAAAAAGATGCGTTTTAAGTAAAGATTTATAAATTGTATTGCATCATTAACAAATAACATAAAGAAAAATTCAGTTGCACCTAGGTAAAGACTTACCAACCAAATGGTGAATTTTGCATGCTAATTTTATCTCACTATACCTTTGCACCACATTATCGGTATACAACTTCTCTTTACTGTTTTTCCTACATTTCTTATGATACAAGGAGAATTTGTCTTACAATCAAGAGCTTGTTGGGTTTGTGATCATTTCCTTTATTCTCATCCCCTTAATTAATGTTAGATTCAGTGGTGACACAGATAGGAGAAATTACATGCTCATCAGTCTAAGGCATTAAAGGGTTAAGCTTTCAGATGCATTGTTTGAAGTCACAAGGGGGAAATTTTCTTAGTATTTACCAAAGATAAATACTAAGAAAAATACAACCCCACAAGCTTTATAGCTTTAAAAATCATGGTGTTTAAATAAAGATTGTGTATGTATGTATGTATGTATGCAAAGATTACCTGTCAAACAAAGCACTGGAGATAAACTGACAAAGGATTCAGATAAGGCTTTTCAACCATATTATAGCATTCCAAAGAAGAACCAGAGGTAATCTGTCACAGATGGTTAGGTATGGACTTACAACACAGTTTACTTCTTTTCAGTTCTCCTGTTCTGACCCAGAGTCTCAGATAGCCACCTCCTAAAAAGGCTGAAGGAAATGTAGGCTCTTCGTTATTTTCCGTGTAAGCTGTTTTAATTCAGGGCAAGTTCTCAAACTTGGAAAATGAGTAACAGTTCCCTACTCCTGCTGTGCAGTTTGAGACACTTTTTCATAAAAATATTGCACGGATTGATAATCTATTTCCTCCAAACCATTCACAAACAGGTTCTTCTCCTGGTCAGTCCATTGCGAAAACCACTTATTGAACATACGAAGCTGGCAATGAAAAACGTCTGGGCTTGCTAATGACAGAGACTCCAAGGCATCATTTAATGAACATAGTTTGTTTGGAGTGACTTTATTGGCGAGGATATCCATGAACTCATACCTTTGCTGTTCTGTCCAACAGTTAAACCACGACAAAACAATTCTCAATTCTTCCTTTGTTGATTTTTTCTCCGCGCAGGCGGCCATTCACTTAGTTGCATCTCTTTTTTGAGGCTGAAACAATTCAAGACAGGCGTTCCTTGCAGCTACTACAGTTCATAGGATGTAGACTGGGTTCTACTTATATCCAAAATGGCGGTCGTAGGGTCACTGACGAAAGGAACAGGTGAAGTTGTAGAATTTAGACATGTGCTTCTTTCATCTGAGCACTCTCAAGGAAGAAAAGAAGATTTTGAAAGTCTGCTCCACTCCTTAAAGAAACTTCAACGGGATGTTAACTCTTGTTTAACGGAAATTATTGAACAGGAAAAGACATCAGAAACACACTCGGCCTTGGAAAAGCGTGAGTAAAGTTTGAGCAAGTTTTAGATTAAAGTAATATCTTCTCACCGAAACCGTCAAGTTTATCCAGGTGTGGAGAAAGAAAATAAAAATCCCTCAGTTCATGCAGCAAGCTCCCTTTCCATTCACAACTATCTCTAACTCTCTCAGTGATAATTGCTCGAGCTCGCAGTTAAGATAAAAGGTAAATGAGTTTTCTCACGCATCGTCACATCGTCAGGTGCCATCGATACCAATGCATTATTTCCCTTTTGTGATACAGAAATAACTGAAGACGATGACCTGGATGACAGCGAAGATGACTTGGAAGATCTAAATACTACGGAGAAGCAAAACGGAGCGCTACAAGAACCGCAATTGAAGAAGTTAAGGACATAGCTTGCTGTTTAGTTGGTCTCGAGCTAGGAAGGATGCAACATGAACAGAAAAGGCAGCCAATAAAATCGAGTGTGCTTTGTTCACAGCAATCTAGTTGGATGAAGGTATATGAAGATAAAGGTTTTTGACGGAACATGTCAAGAATTGAATGTCAGTTGTGGAAGTCATTTGGAATTAAAATCATTGAACGACTAAAAAATATTGACTGGAAAAGTATCGAAAGGTGGTGATTATTACAAACTAGGATACTTTTCCAACATTTACAGGGGTCGAATTTCATTTTTGGATCACTAACCCTTCGGGTTAGGAGACATCTTTTTTACTAACCAAATTATAAAGTTTGGTATCCAAGCTGACAAGTTACGATATCACAAATATTGAACATTTTGATAATAACGACCAGGACAAATTAAAGAGTAGCTCAAATTGCATAATGACCTTAAAAACGTTGACAATTATATGCACCTATTTTATTTCCCTCTCGTTTACCATGATTAGTCAAGAACAGTACATCTACAGCAAATTCTCTAAAAAGAGTTTAAGTTGATTTAACAACTTGAGTATTCTAACTATTCCTCTGAGAGTAGGGTTTACGTGCTCTTTGTCCCGAAGTCCACCAATGTTTAAATATGTTAGAAAATTTTACCAACCATGTCGGGTTAGTTGGACACATTTTTAGTAGCCAAACGTTGAAAATTACGAACCATTAATTAACAGGTTACCGTTATTTTCGAGCCCTGATTAAGATTGCCATTTAATTTGTTCTATATACTCAACTCTTTCCCCATTTTATGAACTTGTGTTCTCCTGTGAGCTACTGAAATAAAGAAAGCTGAGATATTTGGACAATAAATTCGAGAATGCCTTTTGAGTTTTTCCAGCAATTGATTATTGCGCTCTTGTTTTCATAGGGAGCAAATTAAAGGAGCTTAATATTCTTTGTGGAACCTGTATATAAATCCAAAATCAGCTACTAGTATCCAAAATCTGAAATCGGCCACTTGTGTTCAAAGTCGAAAATCGGTCTTACCAGTGTCTAAAATCTGAAAATCGGCCTGAGTGGCGTCCATAATCGAAAACCGGCCACTAGTGTCCAAAATAAGAGGTTGGCATCCCCCATATTTATGAGGACCCTGTTCCACCAAAGAAAGATGATTCAAGAATAAAGTGAATGATCGACACTTAACCAATAATCTTAAACAAACATTAACTAGCATCGGGAAACAGTGTGTTCATGTGCTAATTGCTAGAAACATTGGAAGCGATTCAAAGAAATCGTCACCAAGCGTTGAACGACCGAAAATGTTCCGAAACAAACGAAAGCCAAGAGCGAAAAAAATCCGGTAAACTCGGCAGACTTCGTTGTAAGCTAAGAGGTCGTTCGTATTCTATTGTTACATTTCAGTCACTCAACAGGACAACATTATGGCTTCGCCTCCATTGGAGGAGAAACGTCAACCGTTGACGGTTCACGGTTAAAAAATAATTGTAGAGTCTAAATCGTTATGTGAATACCAGAAGGCTAAAGAACAACTCGAGAAAGCACTTGCCATTGAAACACAAATAGGTGACAGGGAAGAAGCATGAAGGTGCTACGAAATACTTGGAACTCTGTTTCAAGCGCTTGGTGACTACTTGAAGGCTAAAGAACATCACGAGAAGGCACTTGCCATCACAATACAAAGCAGTAACAGGGAATAAAAAGAAGGAAAGTAAGGGCACCTTGGATATGTGATTCAAGGGCTTAGAGAATATCAGAAGGTTAAAGAAAATTACGAGAAAACATTCGCCATCGCAAGAGAAACTGGCGACATTGCAAAAGAAGTAGGCATATATCTCGAGAACCTCATTCGAAGTGTACTTCAGTTACTTGGTGAAGACGAGAAAGTTAATGAACATTACGAGAAAGTACTTGCCATCAAAATAGAAAATGGTGACAAGAAAGAAGAAGGAGAACAGTACGGCAACCTTGGCAATGGGTTTCATTAGCGTAGTGAATACTAAAATCCTAAAAGGCTAAACAAGGCTAAACTCGATAAAGCACTTGCCATCTTGATAGAAATTGATAACAGGGAACAAGAATCAACTTGCCACAGAGAACTTGCAGTGACTGTGTTTTAATCACTTGAGGAATACCAGAAGGCTAACGAACATCACGGGAAAGAACTTGGCATCGTAACGGGAATTGGTGACAGGGAAAGAGGAGCAAGATGCTACGAAAGCCTTGGAACTTTGTTTCAATCACTTGGTGAATACCAGAAGGCCAAAGAACATCATGGGAAAGCACTTGCCATTAAAATAGAAATTGGTGACATGAAAGGAGAGGGGAAAATGTACCGTGGCGCCTTTGATATGGAATATCACGAGAAAGCACTTGCCATCGCAATAAAAAGTAGCGAGAGGAAAGAAGAAGGAAGAATGTACGGCTACCTTGGAACTGTATTTCAATTTCTTGGAGAATACCAGATGACCAAAGAACATTACGAGAAAGCACTTCTCAATGCGAAAGGAGTAGGCTTATATCTCGGGAATTCGAACCTTAGAAGTGTTTTTCAATCACTCAGTGAATACAAGAAGGCTAAAGAACATCGCGAGAAGGCACTCGGCTTGCCATCACAATAGAAAGTGGTGACAAAGAAGTAGGAGGGAAACATTACGGCAACCTTAGATCTGTGTTAATAACCGCTTGGAGAACAGCAGAGGGCTATGTCGGAGACTTTGTTATTTGTGCGTGACACATATCAGGTGAAGAGTGTGAACGTTATGTCAAGAGCTAGAAGCACCGCCTGTAGTGATTTAAGACATTGATTGGTCTACATTGTTAACACAACCTTGAATGACCTTGTCAAATCAGTAGTTAGCAACCAATCACAATGTAGAGAATATCGTACAAGACAGTGATTTCTTACAAATTTTCCAGAGTAGCTTTTTACACACCCATTGTAAGAAAGCGAATACGAGAGCGGAAAAAAACAGTTTGATTGAGTTTAGTTCGCTAGAAGGCTATCCCTAGTAAACGGGGCAAAGTTTACGAAAGCTAAAGTAGATCACGAGAAATCACTTGCCATCGCAATAGAAATTGACATCACCCCTGTCAATCACTTGGTGTATACCAAAAGTTAAAGAACGTCACGAGGAAGCTTTTGCCATCGCAACAGAAATTGGCGACAGCGACGAGGAAGGAGTATGGAAGAGCGAACTTGGCAGTGTATTTTATTTGCTTGGTAAGCTCTAAAGAACATTACGAGAAAGCACAGACAGGATGGAAGAAGGAACACAGCAGTGCAACCTTGGCAATTTGTTTCATTTACTTGTTGAATTCCAGAAGGCTAGAGAAAATTACGACGAATTACTCGCCATCGCAACAGGAAAGGAGAAGGAGTCTTGTAGAGAAACCAAGGAAATTGTTCTTTTCGCTCGGTGAATACCAAAGAAAATTTCAAGGAAGTACCTTCAATCGCAATCAAAGTTTGTCAAAGGAAACAAGAAGCAACACAGCAAGGGAATATTTCTAATATTCTCTTGGAGAATATTAGAAAGCTGAAGAACATCACGAGAAATCACCTAAAAAATTAATTGAATTATCATGAGAAACTTTTAACTTTTTTGTAACATCATTCACTTTCGGCAGTTAAGTGCCTCTGAAATATAAAGAGGAATTAATACGGAATCTAGGTACAGATGTTTTACAAAAATGGTATGAATTTCAGGGGATTCGTCATCCTCGGAGACCCAGGGGCTGAGTGGATTTCAAGTTAGGGCATGAAGAGCCCCTGGGGACATTGTCTTACAAGACTAGTTCCAAACGGTCGCAGTCGTTCTGCCCTCTGATTGGTCCCAGAAAATCTTTGTGTTTTTCTGCCCAATCAGAGTGAGGTGTGCTTTAGAGTTCTTTCGTGTGTTTTAACACGAACATATACTTGTAGCGCAGTTGCTCGCCATGTTTGTTTGGACCGTGCGACAGAGATTTGCTTGAGGTGAAAAGTTTCAGTCTCGGTACACAACGTAAGAGAAATCGATTAGATTGTCCGCGAAAATCTTACCGGAAATTATACTGAATACTTTCGCAGGTATCACTAGAAAACGTGTTTAAAGTTTGCGAGGTTTGTATACCACACGATGCTTGCAGTCATTGATATGTCGCTTTAAACGATAAACGAGATTTAAGCTTAAATCTTTCTAGATTTTTTGCATAATTTTCTGTGACTGAAACTTTGCCAATCCCGTGAAGTTATTTCGTCGCACGGGCCACGCAGGTATGTCGAGCAACTGGTACTTGCGAAACTTTCTGTGCATGCCAAACTCTAATCTCATCTTCGCTCGAAGAAAAAGAAAAGCTAAGCGTGGAAATATTTGCTTATTAGATGTGGGTAGATGATCTTGTGCTACTAAGCTGACATTTGCATTAAAGCAAACCCGCCCTTTCCATCCGATATTTCTTGGTGTTTAGTTTTGTTTTTCCCACTGAAAACAGCATCGGATCGATTCCCAATGATCAAAGGTATTTAACTTGGTCTTCAACAATCGACAGAAGAGGTGAAATGACAATGACCAAGGGACTAGAAGAGAATCCGTGGCCTTCCCAGCTCAAGAATTTCAACACTCTAGACGGCAGTTGAAAGATTAAGCTCTTTCCAAACCCCTTCGGTAACTGCCCGAAAACATCTCTCCTTCCCACGATGTTCTCGTTAATAAGTTTTTGTTCAGATTTTAATCAGCAAACCGGAAACACAGCTAAGCTTTCTCTTAGCACTCGCTGGAGGTCGTCCACGAACTTAACGTTCTCTGCAGCCTTGGCCGTATTGTGAATGACTTTACTACTAAGATTAGATTTTGGCGCGCAGAGAAAGCAGAAAGCTACGTAGGCGAAAGCGCCAGTTGCTCGACATACCTGCGTGGCCCGTGCGACGAAATAACTTCACGGGATTGGCAAAGTTTCAGTCACGGAAAATTATGCAAAAAATCTAGAAAGATTTAAGTTTAAATCTCGTTTATCGTTTAAAGCGACATATCAATGACTGCAACCATCGTGTGGTATACAAACCTCGCGAACTTTAAAACACGTTCTCTAGTGATACCTGCGAAAGTATTCAGTATAATTTCCGGTAAGATTTTCGCGGACAATCTGATCGATTTCTCTTACGTTGTGTGCCGAGACTGAAACTTTTCACCTCAAGCAAATCTCTGTCGCACGGTCCAAACAAACATGGCGAGCAACTGCGCTACAAGTATATGTCCGTGTTAAAACACACGAAAGGACTCTAAAGCACACTTCACTCTGATTGGGCAGAAAAACACAAAGATTTTCTGGCACCAATCAGAGGGCAGAACGACTGCGACCGTTTGGAACTAGTCTTGTAAGACAATGTCCCCAGGGGCTCTTCATGCCCTAACTTGAAATCCACTCAGCCCCTGGGTCTCCGAGGATGGGGATTCGTTAATGTTAAGGTACATTAGAAATAGATGCATTATTTTTCTTGTCGCCATTGCCGTCCCAAAAAACATTTCTGCGTAGTATATTTATCTAGTAGTGCTCCCCGTGTTGCGAAGAAGTCTACGACAACAGCTTTTCACCTAGGTCTATTTAATATTAATAATTTTTTAGAAATAGAACTCAGTTAAACCTTTTTCTATTCTAATTTGCGTGACGGAACTGTCCTCACTTGAATGCGACTTCTCACAACGTGCGAAATCTTGTGCTTTATGTTTATCACCTTAACAAGTTTTACAAATATTAAAAAACCGGCTTCCATTTTTTATGTTTATTTAGTTATTTGTGTAATTGTTTTTTCTTGAGTATCACTAGTACGCAAAATTCTCGCAATTTTATTTCAACGTGAAATTTAGACAAAACTTGTAATAGCATTCGTTGTTTAGACTACACACGGTCAATTTGCAACGAGACTGCTAAAAATAAACCGACTATTATTTACACAGTCAAGCACTCTTGCATTATTGGTCATGAATATTCAACTGATTATAACGCTACGAGAGCGAACCACGGGTAGTCTCAGCACTCCATAGTCTTCTTTTTGATTACGTTAACGAGCAAGAGATCATTTTAAAGTTTTCCTTGTTATTTGCATCTTTTAGTTTCACACAATACATGTGTTTGGCTCATATCACCTAGCAGGTGTTTTGAACTGCACCAGTGAAACTCACTTACGCGCTGACATTTCGACCAATAATTTTGCGACAGGTTATAAACAAACCAGAACTTGCCTAAGTTTGACAGCAACGCGCGGGAGCTAAGAGACTATCGCCGGCATCGAATCTTCATCGGCGTTTGTTTGCTGAAAGCCATCTCTTCACGTAAAACTCTCCTTTGAAGAAGATAAAAAAGCTATTGAAAGCGGATTGGTAGAGTATAAACTTGGCTTAAGGTTTTCTTTGCGTTTAATCGCTTTGTATTTCCTATCAATTGCGATTCGCTTTGTATTATTTTTGTAACTGGATCGTGTTGTTAGTCTTATCTGGAGTGGGTATTCTGCGGTCAGTCGCTTTTTTGAGTCTGTACACGGTCAATACAACCATCTTAATTATCAACAGTCTTAAGGTTGGTTGGATGTAAATAATTTTTTTCTGTAAATTTTTAGTCGTAATTTTCTCGACATCTCTTGACAACACCAGGTGCTCGAAAAGTCAATTCTTTTAAATGATAAAAACATCATACTGTACGGGTTTGAATTGGTATTTAAAAGACCTTGGAATTCGGTCAGGTAGAGTACTAATAAGTAAATTTATTCTCATCTATCCCCTAAGAGAGCATCCGCATAGAATAAGTTAGCGTTTGAGAGGTAACTTCGTGGGAAGCTGATTTTCATTATTGGTAACAGTTTATTTCCATTAAAGCTCTTGGTTTCACTCGGAGCGAGAATTTTCAAGGGTTGAGGACTAATAAGATATTCTTCCTTGCCAGAGAATCTTTGATAAGATGCTTGGATGCCGGTTGATAAATAAGTTCTGTTTATTCGCCATTACGAATTAACACGGTTTTGTAGTTTCGTTTGTAAAACAGCTCTAAGTGAGTTCAAGAGTTAAATTTACATCAGTGACTTCCTTACAGCTCCCTGTATGGATTGCAGATTGAATTTAACTGAAATAAACCTTATAAACGTTGAGGTTATGGTTACAATTTTGTCGGCCAAAGGAAATAATATTTGTATGGATTGTGGATTTCAGTTGAGTTGCAAGAAACTACAAACTCATAAATACCTAATGAGATGGATGCAGTTGATCAAATAAAGCGGCAAACCACAGCATAATCTGAAGACCTGAATTATTGAAAACTCGTGAAGAAGCTCGTTTAAAAAAACCTCGTCAACAACAAAAAAAAAAGAATAAGAAAAAAAGTTTATTGTATAGTCAGAGGTGTCATCATCATGATCGAATACCATTTGAAACGCTCACCGGTATGATCTAGATCGATATTACAGTGATTTATTCCGTATAAATATGTCTTGAAACGTTGCCATCACAACAATATTGGAGTACATTTTTTCCGATTCTTTTCACTCTGCAAAGTTGGAAAATTTACTGTGTTAGGAATTTTACCGTCTCTCAAGACGGTAACTGCATGATGTACCGTCATGCCTAAAGAATTGAACAAAGTATAGCCCTATCGGGTGAAGCAAATAATATCTGTATCGGAGAGGTGAAAAACTCGCTGTGTTGTAGAATTTTTTTAGCGCAAGATAAAAGTTTGTTGAAAAGAGTCCGTTAACGATACAATGTATCTTCAGTTTGCAGCTGGACGAATGTTGGTGGAGGCTTGGGGCTGGGGCTATTTGCCGTGCTTATTGGCCGTGTTGGTGTTATGTAGCGTGACTCTGACCTGGGACGCTCCCCTTTTCGCCCCATATCGTGAACATTATGTGTCCCAGGCGCATTATCACGGAGTTGATGTCTTCACAGAGGCCCTCCATTCGCCTGTGGGGCCTGAGCAGTTCATGGAGCAGTTTTACATGTGCTACGGAAGAGATGGACGGAAAACGTACTTTAAAAAACAGGACCAAAATTATTTCTCCAACCGAAGGTACTGGGTGATCAGTTCTTCTGGAAAATTCGTGGCTTCTATGCGGACCTGTTGATGTAGCGGACACATGCTGAATAATAGGAGTCAAATAACCTTAGAGAAATCTCTTGATAAAAGTAGGAACAAAATAATACCTATCACAAATAGTGGAAAATAATCGTTCGCATCCAGGTCGCCTTGCGTTAGACACATTCGTTGTCATTGCAGGTTCAGTAGGTTAGCGTCAAACTCGTTTAAGGGGCTGATGTACATCACGATGTTTTTCTGCACTTACCTGTGAGACGGAGGCACTGGGGTCTATTAGAAACCGCAAAACTGAAGAAAAAAAATCCTCTAAAACCGCTTAAAAAATTCGATCAAAACTGAAACCCACATGTTAAACCGTACAGTTGTGATAAGTGGAGTACAGAAGAGAAGCCTGAACCCAAATAGGAAAAACAAAAACATCGGATGCCAAATCCGAAAACCCGTTTGTATTTGTGGCGAAAACCGAAAACCAAAAACCAAATGCTGAAAAATGGAAAACCCGCAAACTGCAAGGAACATCAAAACAGAAAAACTAAAAGTTTTTTGGGACAAAAACCGAAAAACTGATCTAAAAAATAGCCAAAACCCCAAAACTGAAAATCTCAATGCCCCCTCGTGTGACGTGTAATAATAGCTTCAAAGAGGCCCAAAAACAAAACCTACAGTGCGTTTTCACTCAAATAGTTTATTAGAACAGTTTATTTAGAACAACAAAATGGCTGCTGTAATGTCAAAGGAACAAACGTGTACAGCTTTAAGACAGACATCAACACAGGATTGTTCATGAACTTGAAGAAAGCAGACACATCTACTGTAAAGAGTTTCGCTTAAGTTACTTTTCGAAGATGGGGTTATGAATTATGTTACTGTGTCATAATCAAATTAATCTGATCTCATGTTCATGGCGAGTGTTGTCATAGTATGGGGTACATAAGAGAATGATTCTCATTGGTTTAAGCCTAGAAGATAAGTTTCTCTGTAAATCATATCATGGATAAAACATTCAAAGAAGAACTCGATATGTGCAAAAACTTTTTTCAGACTGATTAGGTTCTTTATGCAACTAAATACAAAATAACAAATGAGACTTCAACCAGGTAACATTTACATTTTTAATCCTTCAATGTATAAGAACTAACAAATTCAGAATCATTTAATCTAAACATTGCGCTTCATTGATGTCATGAGTGAATGAAAGAATCAACCTTAGGCCCAAGGCCTCCCTTTTTCTCTATCTCTTACCCCATTACATTGGGAGGGAGGAGGGGTAGGGATTTTACACTACCTAAAAGGAAGGTGAGGTGCAATTCTTCAAGGAGAGTGATACAAAGTTGCTTTTAAGGCCTTCACAAATGGAACACACATTTGCCAGAAAACATGTTACAGTAAATAGTTAGAACCTAGAAGAAAACAGTGATCATCTTGGCAAGGGTAGTCCTGACAAAGAACAGTGTCTTATTGTGGCTGAGATTTTGATACATGTGTCAAAGTCATCTTCACATTAAAGGGCTTCCAATAAAGACTTTCCCTAAAATCTTTCCCCTCAGGTAATAAAAATCTCAGTCATGGTAATAAAAACAGTGACCCCTCTCGGAACAACAAACACTGTGACAATCACAGATTACACAGGTAATCAATGGTACTATCAAGAACATACTTTATACAAAAGATTCAATCGTAGCACAGTTAAGTGTATGCTACATGAGTCTAGTGCACTGCACACTAGAGATCAATCATAAATATGTGATTTTTGTTATGGAACCAGCCACCAAACCCAACATAAAGACTAGCTAAACTTAGTGATGGGATTTGGAATGCACTGGAATCTTACCCTAAATGAGCCTTACATAAGAAATAAGTTATAAAAAGGCCACTTAATTGAAGGGTGAGGTACACTATGGAAGACTGTCATTAATTATACACAACTACACTTTGAAGTACGACACAACTACACTTTGAAATACTTGCACTCTCAACTGTCACTTAACCCTCTATTTCACTTATACTGTTCACATCTCTCTTTTGGTTGACTTTTTGAGCTGATGTCCTTTACAATTAGTTTACTTTGGATCACACATTAAGTGTATGGGTAACAATGATAGGTCTGGCAAGACAGTAATACTGTATTTCTGGTTCAAGTTTTTCATGAAAACTAAAGAAACCTTGAAAAACACAAATAACTGACCCATTTTTACTCAAAAAACAATAAAATGCAACCTCTTCTTTCAAGTTACAATACAAATACATCATCAATTCAATAACCACAGGCCACAGTAATATACACAAATAACACTGAATTTCCCTTTTACCAAAGAAATGGGTAGCACTTTTATGGCAGATCTGCCCATCAGATCTGGGGTGTACAAGGGTTTAACAAGAAAATACAAGCTTTTGTGTAAAACAGAAATACAATTTTAGCCAACACGCATTACCCAACTATAAATCAAGTACCTTTTTAATTCTTTCCAACTGTTGACATGACAAGAATAAAATTAGGGAAAGAAACAACCAGAGCAATACAATAACACATCTTTTGTTTTGTAAGGAGAATATGTGCTTCCATGCAAGAACATGTACTATGGTATCACTCACTGGTTGCTTTAACTCGGTACACTGATTAAATCTATATTTTCGAAAAGTTATATAAACGCACGATGTTGAATGTCTCTAAAACTACACCAAGGTCTATTTAACAATTTGTAACCAAACATATTACAAATTAAGGTAAACACTTCATGAACACAGTCTTCAGCAAGGCTTTCAAGATCCGTCACTCTGCCTATAAAAACACATTGTAAGTTTTTAAAATACCTTAACCATCACTATAAGAACAGCTTTAACTGTTTAGCCCCAAAGAGTGACCAGCATCTAATTTCTCCTTATATCACCCCTGAATCAAACATTAAGGTCAAGAGAATAGAGGAAATGATCACCACCTAAAGGAGCTTTTGATTGTTAAAGAATTTTTTTTTAATTTGTCTGGCCTGAAAACAAAGTGAGTGCACCTGCCAGGAACATTTTAACAGTACAGAGAAAGTTGAGTAAGGCCCAGTTCATATTACCATGTTACAACTCTATTTTGGTTGAACCTAATTATTGATACATAAATCCAAATCAGTGTGTCCTGCCTCTCAAATTGTAAACTTTTTGGATCAATCAATCAATCAATCAAAGTTTATTGTCTAACGTGAGGCATGGTTGCCCAATTGCCCGAGCCAGAGGCTCATGTATAAAACGGTAGACTAGATAAAATTGACTGGATAAAGTTGCAACATTATTTAGTAAGAGAGTACGGGTTTTTACCAGTTAAAAGTTAAAAACTAGACCAGGAATATATTCAACTAAGACAGTTGCAAGCTTCCGTGCTCAGGTAACAAGAAGTTAGGAATCAAGAAGTTTTTGTTGAAACCAGTGGTGTTTAATTTTTGTATATGACAAGAAACATTTGCACATGTTTCTCAGCCAATCTATATATTTATATCCAACAGTTTGGTTTTCTTCTTCACAGCACATTGAATCAACTTTAACCTATTGATGTACAGTGTGCCCGTAAGCACCCATGTGGAACCACACCCTTTCTACGCCTTGTGACATCATCACTTTTAACCCTGGAGCAAGACTTTAAGCACATACTTAAAGAGGTTGAAAATATCTTACAAACGATACCAGAATGAGTGCAATTGAGTGAAGGACACTGGAGTAATAGCCAAAAAACCATGTAACTTTGACCTGAAAATCTGCACGAAAATCTTGTTCCATTACCCACCTACCTTTCTGAGCATGTGGTTTGAAAATAATGAGTAGTTTCCTAAAAAATCTCTACACCAAAATGAAGGCTACTAAATTTCCAGCAAGTGGGGAGAAAATTCAGGCAAAGAAAGGGAAATAAAAGGGCAGGAGAAAGAGAGAAAAGTAAAAGTCGTAAGTGGGGCATTACTTTTCAACCCAAAACCATCTCGAAATTTTGCTTTCTGTGCCTGTCTGAGACTTTCAGGCCGCTGTTTTGCATTTGGATCAAAAGGCCGTCAAGTGTACAAGCTGTGAATGGGTTTGCGGTGAGTTTGAGCTTTTAAAACCACAACACGTATGATGCACGATCCTCACAGTAGATAGCGCTATTTATGCAATAGCGAAAATCAGACCTGAAAAAAATCAGGCCTGTAGGGACTCGAACCACTGACCTCTGTGATACTAGTGCAGCGCTCTACCAATTGAGCTAACAAGCCAACTGGGAGCAGGCCATTAAGTTGATTCGTAATAAACCCGTGAAAGTGATAAATGAGATAGAATAAATATATGAACTTCATATATTTATTCTATCTCAAAACCACAACAGTGACCCGAAATCTGCTCGACTAGCTTCAAAACACAGTTTTTCATAAAAGCTGTGGCTATTAATGTGTTAAAGAGGGTATTAGGTTCAGCACATGAAAAGTTAGACATTTGAACCTGGCTTAAGCCATAAATAAAGAAAAGTGAGAATGGATATTATGTGATGTCACCTCATTTTCCTGTTTGGCTGTCAGTCTTTCCAATGTCTTCTGTATAAAATTCTGCCTGTAAAAATGGAAGTCAAAACAAAAACTTCATAATAGGCCTAAAAACATGAATAAGGACAGAGGCTTTGTTAGGTTTTATATTGATATCACTTGGAACTAATAGGGAAAAATACAAAAGAAAAATCTGTTTGCAAAGCTATAAAACTAAAGTTAAAATTTACCTTTATCCTTTGTTAGGTTGATCATATTTTGAAAAAAACCCAGCCCTGACTGGTAATAAATCCAGGACAAATGCAGGGATTGTAACTTTTAAAAATTGTTACTCACTGTCCATTGTGCTGAGAGCACATTGCCATGGTAACACTTACTTAGCCTGGAGTCCTCCGCCTGGGGGTTGGGATGGAATGTCCTCACTGGATAATAAATGCATTGCGTAGTACAAATCAACCCCACCAGGGTTCTCTTGGAGTATCACTAAAGTGGAAGAATAAAAAATACTCTAAGCTTACTACTGAAAAACAATTTACTGTCAATTTTTGTTTTTTCAAACAAATACATGAACAAGCTGTGCACTCTCATCCTTCATTTTAACAATGGTTGGTTTGCTGGATCAACTTGAAAAATTTAAGGTGGCTCTCTAGTTGGTGAAAGTATGACATGGCAATATTTTAAATCTGTAATATAAATCTTGCCGATCAAACACAGTAAATCTAGGGCCAGTTGATCAAAGGTTGCATAATGCTATCCAACAGCTAAATCACCATTCAGTGGATAATTGTTAATGAAACATGTACATACTATCTACTGTTAAAATGGACATACCTTCTATTCTTTTCTCTATGTCAGCCTCAAGGTCTTCTTCCTAAATATAAAAAAAAACAAAACAAAACAAACAAGAAAAAGTCCCAAGGAAATCTTTAATGCTGTGACGTTGCATTTAAGATAGAGAATTTTGACTTTTTTAATTCAAATCTCAAAAATATCAGGAAACTTAACAGAATGGTGAGTTTAGAGCTATGACCCAAACTACCCTTCTTGTAATTTAGATTTTCAAACATGACAGTAAGATCATCACCTTTCAAGCAAATGGGTGCCAGAACATAATTCCTTGTCAATTCTCTGATTCAAAAGTGGGGCAATTTAAATGTTGTCAGGTTCACAAAGTCAACAATACAAATAACCTGTA
The DNA here is from genome assembly GCF_964205215.1 of Stylophora pistillata. Lineage (NCBI taxonomy): Eukaryota > Metazoa > Cnidaria > Anthozoa > Scleractinia > Pocilloporidae > Stylophora > Stylophora pistillata. Next base: position 2,119,048 of record NC_142524.1, on the reverse strand, counting down.
CTAACATTAAGTACCTTTTTAATGGCATCTTGAGAAACTTTGGGTGCTCCAGGGAAAGCGACTAAAATCACACTCATGTTATCACGACTTCCCTGTGAAATTAAAGTGAAAGTGAAAATTATCTATGCCAAGGAACCTCGTACACTGGTAAATTGAGAAAAACATGTAAAGTTAGTGATTCTAAAGGTGCCAAGTATGTTTAGCGAGGCTTTGGATCACCAATAAACCAAAAAAAGAAAAACAAAACACCAATGGAACACATGGCATATCTTAACAGTACATATCACGACAGCTATTTACAAAAAGACGTATCTCAAGCACTGGTATGAAAGTTCAGAGTCACTCATTACTTATCTGAAGCCTTGGAGTTTCCAGCAATGTTTTCGCAAGTTTGTAAACGACGCATATCTCGCAAGGTTATGCTTCAAATAATTCACTGATATCTTTACTCAATTTTTGTAATCTCTATGAAAATATCAGGTAATTATGCCTTCGTAAAATCTCCTGTAAAATCCACATAAAAAAATACATAGTAGGATTTTTAACAATGCGATCTGTACTTTGCAGCTGGCTTTCAAAATATTACCGTTCAAATAGCTCAAAACAGCTGAGAAACCTCACATACTTATGGAACCTTTCAGATCACTTAGATTAACAAACTATCTGCAAGTTAATGTGACGAAGAACTTTCCTAATAAAGTTAAGGCTAACTGTTAAACTCAAACGCGTATTTGCCGTTACTCTCTAATAGTACATACACAACCACGTGAATCCGACAACAAAAATGATCAAAACCAACAAAAAAAGGGCATTCTCACCTTTGCTAAACAGGTGTCGAGAAGCTCGCTGCAAATTAATTCTAAATCTTCAGAAAGCAGCATTCTTGAGCGAACGTAATCTCCTACTTCTTCGTTAGTCATCACATCCCAGATACCATCGCAGCCGACCACGATAAACTCATCTACATCATCTTGTCTTGAAACCACCGAAATCTCCGGCTCTGGCGAAACTAGTTGTTTATCCGCTTCTAAATTATTATCCATCTTGTACTCGAAATCTCCTAAAGCCCTAGAAACTGCCAAAGAGCCGTTAACCCTTTGGATCATAACACTACCCCCAGCCTTCTCGATGCGATTTTTTTCGTCTGGGTTGGATGGCTTGTGATCGACCGTATGGAAAGTTACTTTCTCGTTGCTACATAAAATAGCCCTAGAGTCTCCACAGTTTGCAAAGATAAACTGCTTAGGAGTAAGCATGACAGTTACGGCTGTCGTACCACTTTTGTCGTCCCCGTTTATCCAGGTTGGGCGTTCTCGCATCGTTTTATCCAGCTCAAAAAATCCCATCTTAATCCCGCTTTTAAGCTGCTCCAAGTCAGGCGAAGCTGGCCCGTTTTTTAGCGCCGATTTAAAATCATCGCTTGATAAAACACACCCTAGGAGATTCTCTGCACAATAAAGACTCGCATTTGAACCTGCATGGCCGTCAAAAATGCCAAAAAATGACCATTCTTGAAGCTCCGGGTTCAAGCCAGTGATATCCGTATGAGCATCTTCCATTTCAATACGCCAACCTTGCATGGACGCCAACCCATAGCGAAGTCCATTTCCCGACGCAGACTTTGTCAGTTTTTCAGTCTTTGGTTTGTCTAGAAATGCACCCATCAAAACAATGTCGTTGTAGCCACATCTACCGCATCAAAATCGCTTTTTAAGTTCAAACATACAAATTGCTAGGAAAATGCTGGTTGCAACAGACTTTGTCAGCACTAAGGACCAGGCCACCCCTCGAATGCTTCATGCTTTGTGATTCGTTCCCAAGCTCACTCATTGGTAAAAATCTGAACTTGTCGTGTAACAGTCATGTACTGACCCCCTTCGGATAACCACAACATCCCAATAAAAATCCCACAAAGGACACATAGAGAAAAGAAAACAGCCTCTAATAAACGGACTTGACCCTTTCTTTTAAACCGCACTCATACAATAACCACCTACCGCATCACTTTATGAACAGTCATGGTTAAAGAAACAAATGTAAATCCCCTTTCACCCCACAGGAAGCAAGCAGCCTGAGGTAATTTTTTAGCAACTGCACTTTTCCGCCACCCAATACTGGTATAATATGTATATATCATTGTGTATATATTCAAAACTGTTTCCTCAGTAAATCCCCTTAAATAATACACCTATAAACTTGAGAACCATATGCACTACAATTCTCTTTAACATTCCTATGGTAACTTAAAATGCAGCTAAAAATGACCCCAATTTGTTTAGAAGTAATAAACACTCCAGTTTATATTTGTGGGCATAAGTATGTTATGGGCTTGACCCAGAGTAATTTTTTTCCCAGGCCACCATGCAAGGGTTAAAATGACTCTAACAAGGGTCCAAAACACATTTAAGCCTAAGAACATAAACTGCATGGAATAGATGAAAACTGAAAAAAAACAAAACAAAAAAAAAACACAGTCTGAACAATCACATGGACTCAGGCTTAAATACATTTTGGCCCACAAAATGGACCACAATGCCCAACAAAGTGATATTACATCATATTCAAGAAGAAAAAATTCAAAGGTGTAGCAGTATTGAACCATCAAAGAGTTGGTGTTGGGTCATTATAACAGAACTCCATGCCACCCTAAATGGCAAGACCACTTTGTCGTGACTAATGCTTGTTTCAAATTGTCACATTCTACACTACTGTTTCAAGGCTAATTCAAAGCCAACAAGGACAATCTAAACAAAGTGTTTCCAGATGATTTGATGGACAGACTTCTCAAAAATGGAAAATTCTAGTATTATACAATTGCTACCCAATATGAAGAACATATCATATCATGAGTTCAAGTACAGTTACAATTTTTTTGGCAAAGTATATTTAAAAAGAGACAAGTATGCAAGTTGTAGAGCTTGGTTTAAACCCAGTCAAACTGTCTAAATGGAAACAAAAGACTGTCACCCCTGCTTTGCAGATGAACACCAGGAGTGAGTTCTCATGGGTATATCATCAACATCATTTATGTCTACTAACCATGATAAGATAACCAGGGGGGAGTAGAAATACTAACCATGATAAGATAACCAGGGGGGAGTAGAAATACTCCTGGTCGTTTCATGCTACAGAAACCGGAGTGAAGCACCAGCCTGATGGGCCACTAGGCTCGTAAACAGAGTTTACCTTAACCATGATGAGACAATTAGAACAATTATGATACTCTTACTTCAGATACAAAAGAAAGATGTGATAGCCATCACTCAAATGACAAAAAGACAAACTCTAAATTAAGAATTCAATCAAGTTTTATTTTGCAAGAGAGTGAAAGCAGCATGGTATAACAGTCAATGGTCTACAACCAGCATTTCTGGGCTTCTAGACAGTCAGTTCCTGCGTTGTGCAATGTTCCTGGTAAGTAACTAATCTCGCTCTGCAATGGCGACCAAATGTACATCAATTTCAGCTTCTGTTAGGATCCTGTAAGGTCAACAATGGAACTATCAATAATTTATCCCTTTAACTCCCAAAATCTGATTGTTAATTCTCCCCTCTAGCTGCTACTAATTTCCTTGTAAATTAGTCATGAGAATTTGTGTTAGATCAGGATAACAACTTCTTCATAAGTTTGAGTAGTCTCGTTAGCTGTTTGCTGTACAATGAATGGATATTATAAGGAGAAATTGTTTTAAACACTTTTGGTAGTTAAAGGGCTGAACTTGATGATAAAATTATTTTAAACTTGTTAAGAAACACATAGAGATCTTCGATTGTCTTGGGGCTCCTTATGATTGAGTTTTGAAGCCAGAACTAAAGTAATCATAGCAGCCAATCAGAACAAAAGAACACGTCAAAGGGAACCAAAGAAAACTGAAAGTATACACAAGTAGGTAGCCTCAAGTGCAGGATAACAACAATTACCTGGTTGCTTTTTGGTTCAGCTTTGTAAGCTTTGTTGAGAGGGTGGCGTAAGATTTTCCAGACCAAAAAGAGATTGAAGTGAGCCAAACCAAGCTTAAAAATTTGGATTTCATTCAATAATCAAGAAAGCTATTCTGAAAAAAGTATTAAAAGCAATCTGACGTTGCTTTTGTATTCTTTCACTATACTTTATACTTTTTATTGGAAAACTTGCACTAAGTTTTCTAACCAACCACATGCTCAAGTAAAACTGATTGCTTCTTGCTACTTTGAGTAGTTCTGAGCTCCTGGTAAAATTTCTCTTTGTACTGGGGGGGGGGGGGGTGAAGTCATTACTTTGCTTTCAGTTTTTGAAGACTTGCTACAATATTGTAGCTACATAGTTTGCCATTTTTTTTCTACCATTCATAGATGAAGATGGATAAGCCAGAAACACGTTCAAAATTTTTCACACAAAGCAACCAGCTTGCCTGGCTGATCAATTGAACTCACTCAGTGCAGGGAAGGTACAATGGGCTGATTCATAGAGACTTACTTGAACCGTGGATTATCAGTTGTCACAATACCAACTTCTAACTCAGATGGCTTAAAGTCAGCAGATAACACAGATGACAGGCAGCTGATGGCTGTCTGTGGGTATGTAAATAAGATAAATGTAATTGTTTTTAAGGACCTATGCCACAGGTCTACCAGGGATATCTTGTGATATTCCCTAAGGCTCAAACCTAACTTGCAATAAATTCTGTGTTTAAGATTCAATGAGTGTTTTTCTCTTGATACAGAGGACACAAACTACTTTTCTTATCAAGTCCTTCCATGGAATGCTCAGAAAAAGAAAATACTTGAAGGAAAATAAGCACAATGGCTTTTGCTTGGTGCAAAAATGTGCTTGTGTATATGTTGTAGTTCAATTTTATCCTTGGTTCAAATTCTATTTTCCTTTGTTTCAAACTCAATATCATATATTAACATGACCGAGAACAAAGGAAAATAAAATTTGAACCAAGTATAAAATTGAACTACAACATATACATCTTAAAAGATTATCCTTCCCTGGAAAATAATTCTGCACATTTCTAGGTCAAACGAGGAAACTTTTTGCATGCACCACAGGATACTTACCTCAATAGTTTCACTTTGTGTCCATGCATGTTTTTTCTTTATCTTCTTTTCAAGAAAGCTATTTGCCTCTGTTTGCTTAACACCAACACTACAGCCTTTGAAGCCACAGTAATATCCAGCAGGGTCTGTTTTGTATAACTGGGGACCTTTTTCATCATCAATGCCAACCAGAATCATACCTGCAAACACAACACAGTGATTAATCTATTTTCTGGTTAAGTCAGCCCTTGAGCCAGGTGACCCACACTACCAGAGCTTGTTCCAATTTCTGCCCATGCCACTTCCCCTATGTGGGATGCAAGTCCTTTACAGGTTATCTTCCACTCCCACACCACAAACTTCATCAGTTTTCCTTGACAACTTGCCATATCCTTGGTGGAGAGGGGCACTGTGAGACTCAAGTGCCTTGTCCAAGAACACAATGAACTGGGTCCCACACCCAGGATGCTAACCCTTTGGCCACAAATCTCTCATTATTTTAAATCTGCACTCTGATATATATCGATGCTTTGTTTACTTTCCCCTCCCCCCCCACCAGGATTCTACTTCACCCAGGACTAGAAGCTTATGAAGAGTTTTCTGAATCACAAGTGGCTTTCTTCCACTTCCATTTTGAACTGAATTTGATTTAATATGCAAATCAAGAGTAATAAAAAACTTTGTTACTTGAATAATAAACTTCACTCTGACAGAGAACCCAAGTTTAATTAACTAGTTCACTTACTGCATCCAAGTGGTCTCATCTCAGCATTTTGAGTGTAAACTTGTGAAATGTCAGCAATTCTTTTGCACAGCATATCTACAGGAATTTCATACCCATATTTATATTTCCAGTTGGCTGCTTCATATCTAGCCCTCTGAACCTGGGAACGAGCATCAGCTACAAACAAAATGAGTGTAATACAGGCATTAATCAATGATAAGTAATTAAAGGGCCCTGGTCACCCTTAATGCATTGCGCGCGGAAGCAGTGAAATCGGCCATTTTCAATGCCATCGATATTCTGACATTTTTACTGTCGTTTTCAGATTGCACTGCATTGGCGCAACTAGCCTTCTGTCAAGTGAAAATTTATTATTGAGAGTTAGTTGAACTACTACATAAGAGGTTTGCAGGTAAATTTTTGGACATGCAACGTCAGAATTCCCATGTGTAAACATAAACATGAGCGTGGCTGACTAGGGCCCTTAAATAGTACGCCAAAGGACAATTGTTGCTTTACCAGACCCATTACATGCTCAAGATACAAGTACATTACTTCCATCCCATGGTCACACCGCCTCCTGGTTAGCTCAGTTGGTTAGAGCGCCAAACTGTTGAGCAGAAGGTTGAGGGCTTGAGCCCAGGCCGGACCAACCCTCAAGGTCTTTAAATAACTGAGGAGAATGTGCTACCTTTCTATAATATCAAGAAATGGATAGACATTCTGGTCCTCTTGGATAAAGACGAATAAACCGTAAGTCCCGTTTCCTACATCTATTGATTAGCTAATTTGGTTAGGCAAGGGACGTTAAAGAACCCACTCACGAGATTACTGTGATGTGGTCTGACCCGTTTACTGGAAATTGGGGGCATCTGCTAGATTTGCCTTTATTCATTGTAAACTGCTACAGGCAGTCTGGTAAAGTCCCCCGCACAGTGTTGTAAGAATGGCCCTGAAAAGTCCCATGGAGAGTGGTCAATTAACCTATGTATGTATGTATGTATGCATGCATGCATGCATGCATGCATGCATGTATGTATGTATGTATGTATCTATATTACCAAATTAATGTCTTTATATTTGGTGGTTTATGAATTTAACTTCAATCTATAATTAATCATTAATTAAAATAACAAATTAGGAACATAAGACCTTGGGAATCTTAAACCAGCCACACGAGAAGAGCTATAATTCATAATCATTTTTAGTTAGGACTTAACAACAAGGAAGACATAATCATAACCACCAGGCCCCGGTTGTTCGAAAGCCGATTAGCGCTAACCCTCGATTAAATCACCCTAACCCAAGATTAAAATCTAACCCACGATTAATTTCTGTTCCTGAAAGCGCAATTAGCGCTATCCCTGGGTTAAAATAAAGGTTAATTTTAACACACCTAGCGAGGTGGATTAACTCACTAATCGAGGGTAAACTTTCCCCAAACAAAACAAAATGGCCGACTTATTGCTTAGCGGATTAGGCTTAATGCCGGCCCCAAGAAGGAAAGAAAGGACATTTAGGCTTCCAGACGACTTTTCCCTGGACGATTTCACAGATGAAGAATTGAGAAGTCGATATCGTTTTGGTCAAGAGTCCCTAGAATTTTTGTCTGAGCTCCTTTGCGACAATCTCGAAAGAGATACATCTCCAAACCATGCCTTGTCAACAACTGTGCAAGTCCTTGTAGCATTGCGCTTTTTCGCCTCCGGAGGCTTTCTTCAAGTTATTGGAGATACTCTGCGATTGTCAAAATCAACCGTGTCCCGAATTATCAGCCAAGATTCCCTTGCCCTCGCACAGAAACAAGGAAACTTCATCAAGTGGCCATCGACCGAAGCAGAGATATTTCAAAACAAACGCGGTTTTTTCACCAAGGGGGGGTTTCCTGGGGTGATTGGTTGTGTTGACGGCACTCACATCAAGATTCAGGCACCACATCAAAACGAAAACGATTTTGTCGATCGTAAAGGGTTTCATTCCATAAATGTGCAAGCAATTTGCAATCACAAAGGTTAGTAACATACTAAAATATCATCACAGTTAGTGTTTCATAAAAATTGTAAAATAACCTTTGACAGGGAGGGGAACTCCCCTGAGAGGTTTTTTAGATTGAGATTTCTAGCAAACCTGCTGCTATGGGGTTGCATTGATGGGAGTTACTAGATTGTAGTTTCATATATTCAGGATATGGGAGTAGTGATAAAATTTTTTTTGATTAGGAATTAAGGGTATAAAAAGGAGAAGATCTGAGTCAATATATTGTTGAACATTTCAGTTCACATACATTCTGTTCCCAATTGACAACCTTTTTTAAAACAAAAATAAATGAAATCATTTGATTCAAATGGTATGGGTAAAGTTTGGTTTGCAAAAACACATGGAAATTAACCAAGATAATTACACCAATATTTTAATAACAGTATAAAATAGAAAAAACAAGGAAAAAAAAAAAGAAAAAATGTGAGATGTTTGTGAATATATTGCACAGCTAATGGCCAACAGAGTGCAGCAATCAGCAGGGATTTCACAATGATGCAGCCCCCCAATTTTCAGAACACAAATTAAATAAAGAATGAAAAGGTTACGCAAATAAATTAAATATTTGAATCAGTTACCCCAGTTAATCATAGACACGATTATTGTGGTTTCTCTTTGCAGTACATTGTTGTAATAAACTGAGATGAGATTTTCTACATCATAGGTAAGAAATGGTCACATTACTTTTTTGCTGTTTCATTTTAGGCATGTTTACTAACATTGTAGCACGATGGCCGGGCAGCACCCATGACAGCTTCATATTTAGGGATTCAAGAATTGGACAACAACTTAATAACCAACACCAGTCCCTGGAAGATGGTTTACTGTTAGGTGACAGTGGTTACCCTTGTAAGCCTTACCTGATGACCCCTTACCTGAATCCAGTCACAGACAAGCAGCAAGAGTTCAACAGTGCCCACAAAAGAACAAGAGTGGCAATAGCACAAGCCTTTGGCTGCTGGAAGCGAAGGTTCCATTTACTTCATTCTGAGATCAGAATGAAGCCAGAAAAAGTATCCATCATCATTGGAGCATGTGCAGTTTTACATAACATTGCAATTCTGAGAAATGAACCTTTGGATGGCCATGCTGAGGCTGATGATCAGCCTTGTCTTGTTTGCTTCCATGGTCCTGAGGATGGCAAGGTCATCTGAGACCACATCTGCAACATCTTTTTCTAACAAATTTTAATTTTTGTATTTCTGCCTAATGCAATCAGTTTTTCTTGTAATTTAACTCCCCATAAAATATAAAAATTCACAGATAAATTGAAGGGGTTTCTGGTTGAAGAAAAAAAAAATTAAAATAATTTTGACTCAAGAGTCTGTTTTATTGCATCAAAATACATTTTAAACACGAAGGCGCGCTATAAAAGGAGCCATAGGTCCCACTGGACCATTTGTTAATCAACTGTCGTGTAATGTAGAACTCTTAGGGTCAATTCAGCTTGAGCTACAGCTACTCCAAAGCAGTGAACAGCGGGCGCATTCCTCAAAATTGTTTTACGTCTTCATCACAATACAGGAATTTTTGAGATTTGTATTTCCTTTCTCCAATGGAAACTGTCTTTATTTGCGGCAGTAAATTTGAGATCGAAGTAGGTGGTTTGCACGTTACCTCATGCCACCATGCTGGTGGAAGTAAACAATAGATATCTCATTACCACCTTTTTTTCGTCTATCAGCATTTGAATTTGACTCGCACACGTCAACGGTGAGTGACAAATGAGCCTACGTCTTCCCAGGGAAGACTTCCTTATATAGTGCGCCTTTGTGTTTAAGAACAGAATACATTGTTTACTTTTCATTATAATTTATACAAGAAGAACATTTGCCCAAAATAATTCTTTTGGAGGACTTTTTACAATATTCCTCCTTTAAATTGAATCAGTGTCAGCAACCACAAAATTTGCATTTAATGCAGTTCCGAAGGTTTTGTTGGCATTCACCTGTTGCTCCAAAAGATTAATTTGCAATTTCAATTTCTGTTTTTTAAGAATCAAAGTTTCCTTCTGAGTACACAGGCATTCACACTCCTTTTTCAGAACATCATCATTACTGATTCTTTTGGCAGGTTTCTTCCGTTCATCAGCCTTGGCTGGTGAAGAATGCACATCTTCAATGATGCTCAAACAGTCTTCTTCAGTCCCAATCTTTGCAGACTCTGATGGTAAATGAGCATCTTCTCCTATAAAATATTTCAAGCACAATTAAGGTTTCACTCAGGCTCAAAGAGTGTGAATTTAGTTTTATGCATCACATAATGAAACAACAGAAGGAGCATCTCTCCCACAAGGAATCTTAAGCTTTAACATGTACAAAAATAAATTATTCAAATTCATACAATGAATTTGTGTACTAGTAGACTTAACTCAGTGAAATCATTTACGAACATAGGCATGCTACGCATGCAGGAGTTATTTTTTTGGATACGTAGGTTGAAATGTGTAGTGTTTTAGTCAAATAAATAAATAAATAAATTTTAGTAGCTAACACAGTTACTGGTAACCCAGTAGTTTACATTGTGGGCTGTATTAAAAAGAATTGTTAAAACTAGATTATCAAGAACAGCATGCACATAAATATATTCAAAACGTTCTAGAGATAGTAAAATGTTCACGATCTGAATTACTTTGTAAAAAATTGTTCACTAAAAGTTTCTTAAAATTGCTTTCATCTGTAACAGTTTTAAATTTGTCGTCCAGACGGTTCCATAAGTGAGTGGCACTTGCATGAAATGTTCGAAGGCCTGCGTTGGAGCGACATTTCGGCAGGCAAGATGATCATGGAAAGAAGCTCGCGTATTATAAGAATGGGTGTTTTTTACATAAGTTCTATGGGCGGATTCATTCTGACGTCATTGTTTACATTTTTGCTCATTTGCATACGGCTTTGTGTAAGGAAGGAAGCATGTTAGATACAAATTGACTTCAGGCAGCTTAAGAGCTAGAAAACCTTAGTACATGGTGAAATTTTTAGCTCTTTGGGTGTAATATTCAAGAAGAAATAAACCATCAAAAGCTGCAAAATTTCTGGGTGGCAAAAGCGCTAATGAGCTCATACATTCTATATAAAATTTTGAGTTTTGTAAACCTGTGTTGCACAAAAAGTATTCAATGCACCAGGCTCGTATTCATTGGCCGAGTTAATCATACTTTGAGCTTTTGATATTCAGAACTGATTTATTTTTAGCTCCATCAGAAACTGAATTGCTTATGCTACTGAGGTAATTATTGTAAACAAGGATTCCCCTCTAGCTTGTAAAATAATGCGGACACTCTCCGTTCATAATTTTGAACATCGTGCACAATTTCTTCATGCGTAATACATCATCAATTGGCATCCATTGTAGTTTCTTGAACATTTGAACCGAGTTATTGTGAAAACTAGCATCTTATATTAACCTACTACAACGTCTCTGCACTTTAAGTATTCTTAACAATTGGTCATTAGGGGCGTTACCCCAAACCGAAGAGCAATATTCAAAGACAGGCTTAATAAGCGCATTAAATAACAATTTTCTGCAGTGGAGGTCAAGGTAGCCATTCGCTCTTTTTAACAGATAAATTCTAGAGTTCAGCAGCCTAATCAAGTATTCGATGTGGTTGTGCCAGCTAATGTGCTTGTCGATCTTGACGCCTAGGAGTTTTTCATCCTTGGCTTCTTCTAAGCGGTCGCCATTTAAGTAAAGATCTAAGGTTGGGTTATTAGCGTACTTCAATTTTTCAGTTAATCATTTACCTTAGCTAATTAGTATTCTTAAGCTGCATGTATACATGTTGTACATATGTGATCTGTTCATCTGGAATGTAATCACGTGTAATATATGGTTGAGTTGAATAAAGACTTGCGCATGACTAGAGCTCTGCGTCCTGAGTATAACTCTCTATCGCAATATTACCGAACCCAAGAACTCGACAAAATGGGATACTATACAACTGATGCTGGTGTCTGAATAATTGTTGGCAAAAAGAAACTGCATTGGTACAACACTTCCTGCAGTCATCTCCACAGCCCTAATTTGAATTTGTCACGCAACGCCCTCTCTCTCTCTCTCTCGGCGTAAAGCGCACCACTTTTGTAACCTTTCGTATCTCAAGTAATGACTCATTGAGGAATGCTGAAAAAGTCGCAATTAAAGCGTGCATGGGTCTATCAGTGTTTCGTTCGTGTTATGTTAAAAATTTCAAAAGAACTGACGCATTTTACTATTTTTTATTAACTTTTCAAATGTGAAATGTAACCTTTGTGGCACCCTTTGGGGTAAGGGTACATTTTAAAGGGTAATTGGCATATTCCACAGCAATTAATCGATAGATCGATAGCTAATACACACCACTAGGTTCTCTTAACTACCCCGACAATTTTAAAACCAGTTTTATGCACGTTTCAAAAAGTCAGGTAAATGTACATGCCCTTTCATCCGTAGTCAAGATTGGCAATTCAATTTAAGCCCTTGAAATGAAGTTTTGAACTTGACAAGTCCACTACGACGATGTCACTCAACATTTCGAGCTAAAATTTTTATGACATGTAGTCCCATGCCAACTATTTATGTTGGAAAAGTTTCAGCCTTTTAACTTCTTTTTGTTGCTCTCGGCAACCATTTAACCAACATACACCCTTGACTGTAATGCGGGTTACAGGAGTGCCATTTTCGCTAGATTTTTCTCAAAGGGAGATTCCCATTTAAAAGCGTCGAAATTAAATAAACTTTGGTACAAACAATCACCACGCTGTATGCTTACTGACACATTCATTTTAAGATGGTGGATTCAATTTTATAGTGCTGGGATCAACCAAGTTGATCAATTAAAAATTTACCACAACCCACAGTTAAACCATGAGTATATACACTTTATTAAGCCGACAGTAGGTGTCAAAATTAATTGTCACGAATACTTTTGAACACCGGTGAGAACCTTAAGAAATGTAGAAATTGTTATTTCTTTCATGAGGATTATGTATTCAATAGATTGCTGTATTATATTCCTCTCACGGTCCCCATCTAAACTGTCCCTTAAATTCTGTTCCTTCTTTCCCAGCCGCTTAGGACATCGCGTTATAATAGAAAGGGCAATATCAAGCTGGCTAAAACCAAATGAAGCTCGCTGATTTCAACAAGAATAGATGGGCAATCCTTAAATGGTAGAAAAACATTGTGATTTTAAGTGACCTCAATGTGGTATGATAGTATAGTTTCCAGGTTGCATAGTTTCGGAAACCTTTTTTTTTATCCCATCTAATACACACTACCATGTGGATCCGCCAACCTTCCTCATTTTAGGTGACTTTTTTTTCCATTGCTGACCCTGTCCCTTACCTAAGGGTGAGTCTGTTAATCGCTTTATCTAGGCCTCATTTCATTTTAATCATCAGAGGACGGTTTGGATATGTAGAACAGGCATTGACTAGAGCATCTTAGGTATCGTCCATTCCAAAGAGCATGCATGGTTGCAAATGAAATGTTAAAAGAGGAATCAAACATTTGCTAAACTGACGGCATGTAAGCTACCATACTTTACGCTGACTTTTACAGTTTCTTACTTAGTGATAGAGTAGTGGTAAAGATGGATCGCTTAGTTTTAGATTTCTTGGTGCTCGGTTCAAGCTGCGAGATAACCTTACACTACACAATGACTCTTTAATCTGATTTCAGTACTGAAAAACGGTATTATCAACTGGGCATAGTTCAACTACATTTGTTCTTGTAGGATACCTAATTGTTTTCTACTCAATGACATGAGTTTACCACCATCATTAAGAGATATGGGTATTCAAATGAGACGTCATCCGCTAATTTCAAAAAACAAAAAAACACCAAAACCCAAAAGCAAAGACAAACGAACAAAAAGTACTTCCAAGACAAGGGTGTAATCTTCACTACCTAGAGTTTCATGTTTTATCATTGAAATGAGGATTAACTACTTACTAACACAGCTCAATTAAAGCACCCCCATTGGTCAATTTAGCATCCACTATTTGCGCTATTTGCGTCCACTATTTAGTACCCACTTTTGTTCTACATCATAATGTAAATATTTTATTCATCTACTTGTCTGTTATGTATTTACTCACATTCTGTTACTCATTGATTGAAGATGGCATAAGCATGCTGAAACATGTCTCTCAAAAAAGTTGTCTATTTCTTACAATATTTGAGCTTTAATTGTCACATCTCACAGATGTGATTTAAGGTTAATAAACAATTTGGTGTTCTCAGGCGCGTAGCGTCCCATACGCATATACTCACGTGCGTACTTCAAGTGACCAGAAAAGTTTAAAATTTTTAGCAATTGTTTCTATTTTTACGCTCAGTTTACTTAGGTTTCGAGATCATATGTACTTGTGTGTATTTGAAAAAATGACCACGCTACGTGCCTGGTTCTTAAAAGATTTAAAAACATTATTACCAGTAATGTAATGTTGCGTTTATATAAAGCTTTTATTCTACTACACTTTCAATATTGCTCTCTTGCAAGTACAATACAAGTGCAGTACATTGATTCATTTACCTGTTTGGCTTATTAAGTATCGCCTCTTCGCATGGCTGCGGACTCTGCACATTGCAGACTTTTAAGCCTTGCTTGGAGACCAAAATAATCCATTTTAAAGGACGATGGTCATACAGAAGAAGACATTCTTCAACTTAGCTTGGTCCCTAAGTTAACATTAACGTGAGCTTAGTAAAGTTAATGCTAAACAGCATCTTGAATGCTAGAAAAACAGTAGCCAAACAAAGCTACATTGACGCTGATCGATCGACAGTGTTAAATTCGGCATTGCTTCACTGGAATTTATCCCTCAATGATAATAACTCAGTTCTTAAAGTAAGGCGGGAACAATGCAGTTCCTTTCCTCTGAATTATATATTTAGGAAAGTGTTTCATTCGTTATTTTACTGAAAACACACTATTCAGAAATATGGCGTTACTGAAGTGCCACAAAAGTTACACAAGTGCCACAAGTTACATGAGTGCCACAAGTTACACGAGTGCCACAAAGTTACACGAGTACCACAAAAGTTGCAAGAGTGCCACAAAAGTTGCAAGAATGCCACAAAAGTTACATGAGTGCCACAAAAGTTACATGAGTGTCAGGTTACAGTAGTACCATAAGTTACATAAGTGCCATTAAAGTTACAGAAGTGCCACTGTAGGTTACACGAGTGCCACTTCAGGTTACATAAGTGCCACAGTGGGGTTACAAAAGTGCCTTTACGTCTAGCTCTCTCTCTCTCTCTCTCTCTCTCCAAGTTGCGTGACGAGACCAAACGACGACCTGCTCGTAGGTTAAAATTGTGCTTATTGCCGTTACTTCATCAGAGACAAAGTCCTAGTTATTATTGTGACCATTAAGAGCCAGAATAAGAAATTCCGTTTGGTTTTTCCTGTGCAAGAAAATGCACAATAGCGCGCAGTTTTTAATCAGCGTAAAGCAATGTGGTGGACATAGCCTGGGAACGAGGTTGAGTTTTGGCATCGATTGTCAGTCAGATTTGAAGTACTGGGCGCGCATCAACGATAAGCTTGTTACAGTTTATACTCATCTTTCGAGTGCACTTAAATATATTTATTTAAAGTACAAACCTAATACTGTGAATCACTTCTATTGTTAACGTACTGATGACAACAACAACCCTTGGGAACAGTCAAAGTTTTGGCCGATTGTTTAAATTCGATTAATTAATATGATCATCTTATGTAAATATTGGCGATTGAATCCATTCGTAAATTAATATTGCAGACAAAAAAATTATACTTTTCTTTTCTTTTTCTTTTCTTTTAAAAAAACTTGTGGAAGTCACTGCCACATACCTTTAATTTCAATCAGTCAAAAAACTTGAGGTCTATAAAATGCCTTCTGTGATATATCGTTCTGAGGCAAAAAAAACTTCAAAGGTTTGTTATTAGATGTAAGCAAGAGAAATCCTTGTAAGCAAAATCATCGTGTTCAAATGCAAACTTTCAATGAGTGATCCCGCACTTCCTCTGGCGATTTTAGTTTTCCCAAATTGTCATAGATGTCATCGACTTGTTCCGAAGTCTTAGTCTCCATAACTCTCCATCGTGTTCAAATGCAAACTTTCAATGAGTGATCCCGCACTTCCTCTGGCGATTTTAGTTTTCCCAAATTGTCATAGATGTCATCGACTTGTTCCGAAGTCTTAGTCTCCATAACTCTCCATGTTAACGAACCATAAAAAGCACTTGACAGCGATTTTGCTAAAACAGCAAAGCCCTCAATTCGAACCAATTCAATTCAATCCGCTGATCCACAAATCCGGCCCAAATATAGGCTCCGTGTAGCCTCTTGTTCAGTAACAGGTGGTTGCCTCAAAATAATCTTCCATGTAATTTTGCAGTGTAAAGCTCTATTTGATCTCTTACAGCCTCTGGACAAAAATACTTTCTGGTCTCCGTTCTTCAAACAAGTGAAAGTAGATTGAACCAAGAGAAAGTATCACTCTTCAAAGGATAAGAAGGTGGGCTACTTGATTGGTTGTTGCCTATCTGGACTTTGCCCTGTGCGTGCGAAATACGTGATGATAAAATGCAGGTTGTTTACAGGAAATTGACATGCAATGGGGTAAAGTCCAGGTTGGCTAAAAGCGAATTTTATTGGTAGAAAACGTCTAAGCATGTGAGAGTTGAAAATTAACCGACCGTACCATTCTGTCCCTTGTAAAATATTTTTCATTGAGGTAGATTTATATCATAAAATTTACGTTGTTTACTGGAAAATGGCATTTCATCTAAGAAAGTCTAATCCATACTGGCGAGTAAAAAGTAAACACGCAATTGTAACGGGAAAATATCGTTTAAACAATATATAATCAGTGCTTTCAATAAGACCTGGCACCTGCCGGAGCTCCGGCAGCTATTCTGTTGCGAGTCACCGGGTATATTTCACTGCGCTCAAGTCGCAGTCGCCACGCTAAGTCGCAATCAAGTCGCTCTCCAGCGGGTGTTGTACCGAGGTAGCCACCTATTTCAAATCTTATTGAAAGCACTGTATAATTCTTGGAGAACTTTTAGAAGCAAAGAAACGGATATGTAACAAGGCAGTCGACGAAGAAAGTAAATGTAACTTGGTGGTCGTTGGAACTGCTACTAAAAGAGCAACCATATGGCAAAAAAAAAGATAGTCAATCAAATGCAATTTATGCAAATGTCTTGTGCAAGTTTTACCAGAGTCAGCAAAATTAGCCCTTCCAAAACAACACGCTATAATGCTAAATTAGTGTTGGCCTTTAGCTGAAGGTGTGTGCGTCGCAAGTGAAGGAGTGGTACACAAAACATGCATGTTTTAACTCGCTAATCGGTAGAAAAAGTTCCCTGACGACCTTTCAAATCCAGACAGATCATAGCGATAAAATCCTCACGAAGGACATGAGCCATTACATTGAATAGATGATTTTACAACTCTTGTAGATGTCATCTTACCCCGTTCTTTGAGCGAAATTCAAAATTGGAATCGCCAATTAACTCATATATAGCAATGAAATATCCTGAAGTTGCTCCTATCAATATCTGAAGTAATATTTGATTCAAAATTTTTCTCATGTTCCACTCAGTCTCCTTCAGAAGGAAGAATAAGAATAGTTGTACAATGATCACAGCTCCACCGCTTTCACAACACGACTGATACATTTCCTTAATTTGCGAACCGCTCTCTCCAACTCGCGTGTTGATTCGCTTAAATTTGAAGACCTGTCAAACCACACATTAGCAAGAACGCTCTGATTGGTGCGACATCGAAAAATACTACAATCTGATTGGTTTGTGATACACCAAAAAATTGGGCCAATCACATTGCGTTGAGATACACCAAGAAAAAAAGATGCGCCAATCAGATTGCTTAGAGATACACCAAATTGCGCTGATCAGATTACACTACACCACAATACACCAATCTATACGCTAACATATAGTTATTTTTTTTTAAAAAAATAACTAAAAAATGCTTACAAAATCTGAAAGTCATGTACCAAAAGTTAGGCTTCTTATAGACAGATAAAGTGGAACCAGAGTGAATTGCCAATGAGAACCGTACCACAGTTTAGTGACCGAAAAAGTAGGACATAATAACAGGAACAACAACAAATTATTTCATCAATCACAAACCAAAACAAAGTTGCGTCAAGACGAAATGATAAAAACTAGTTATTTATAAATAGCCGTTCGTAAATAATTGAAGAACACTCCTTAGTCAAAGATTAATAAAGAAAAAATAGGAGCACTTTGTCTTTGACAAAACAAATTTTAACCAAATTATAAACTGTATCCAAGACATTCTTCGAAATCAAAGGTTTTTGTCTCACTCCTCAGATCGCTTTGCAAAGTGACGGAGCTATGCAATTTTTGATAAATGAATTAATCAAGAGAATTACTAATACTCCGTCATGGAACGTTCGTCTAGAGTCAGCTTAAACAGGGTTTAATCGAATACAACCCTGTAAATGCCGCAAAAGCAGCAAACTGGTTTGGAATTCTCCATGGCAGCCTCCGTTTCCTGAAGTACACTCATGAAATGCAATGGGATAATAAACTAAATAAGGTAAAACTTGATTAATACAGTTATGGATGTAGGTTAAAAAAAAAAAAAGAACGTGCAAACTTATCTTTTCCTCCCTTGTGTCCGAGCATTTTGTACGCTCAAAGGCAGGAAGGCGATTGATGAGCTGAAAACCCCACCGAAACAACATGGCCGGTTGACCGTCTACAATTTTAAAATTTTTGGTAACCTAGAAACAATTGTTTACAAACCTGTCTCAAAGCCAATCAAACCGCTGAACGCCGGTGTGTCCTCAAGCACCTCAATTAACTCTCTGCTGGCAGCACTTGGTGACTTTGGAGGCCGATCACCCCCAGTTACCTTGATCTCCCTCTTGAATTCTGCAAATTCTTTCTTGGCGATGCTATGGAGATTTTTCCACTAGTCTTTTACCTCCGTAACCGTTCGCTTCACTGTTCCGACCGCATTTACCACTTGGGTTATTTCTTCCCAGAGCATTTGTTTCTTTTTGTTGGTCACAGCATTCATTAATTTGGACTGGATTAAGTCCAGATTTTTTTTGACACTATCGATGATGACTTCAATCTCATAAACTGAAAAATTCTGTTTTCTTTTTCAATCTTTCGTTTGGTTTCCATTTCCATGTGCACTCTCACTTTCCGCCATTTTTTCCCTCCAATTTTTTTCTTTGTTCACGCGTTGCTCCTAATAACCGGTTTCATTGGTTTAATCTCGGCTTAATCGTGGGATAGTTAATCGAGGAATAAATCTGCTTTCAGGAACGTTATTTTAAACCTAGATTAGCTATCCTTGGGATAAGAAATTTAATCGTTGATTAACCTCTAATCGAGGGATAATTTAATCGGCTTTCGAACAAGCGGGGCCAGAGTTTTGGTGTCTCCTTAAATTTTAAGTGTATCTGTAGATGTATAAAGCATAACGGGGTTTCTTTTAGAATTTTAGTAACAGGAAAATGATAAAAAGTGACAAGAAAAATTTTCTTCTCCATGTCTAAATAAAAAAGAGCTTAATCTATTAAGATTTAGCCAGAGAAGTCTGTGTAGCAGGGTAAAAATTGTCCAACCTCTCATGCAAAATACAAGCAGACCTGGAAAGTACAGTGCCAGGCTTCCTGAAAACATAGAGATATCCAAGTATAAAGTAAGTGATACAAGTACCTATCAGGCCGGTCATAACACATCCTATTCTTTCTGATAACTCAAACAGGTGAGTCACAGTGGAGGCATCCAGCAGTTTGTCCTGTAAAACATGAAAACAAGAATGCAAGAATTTGTTATCCAGGCTTACAACAGCCAACAAATATGCTTTTATAAATATGTTAACCAGTTTAACTTACAGTTTCACCTCTACATAACACCTTAAAACAAAAAAATTACAGTTCATACAGGGTTCTTGGTTAAAAAATTAATTGAAAAACCCTGCAAATTAAACCATTGCGTAAAATAATGGACTTATGGAAAGACATTAACAATCAGAAATTAGAGGAGGTATGCTATCTTTGAAACACAGTCTCAAGAATCTAGCCCTGAGCTTGGGCAGAACTTCCATTGCCCAATGCAGTTAGCCTGTGGTTAAAATTTTCCCCAAGATCGAGTCTGTGTAACCCCTCTGTCTGACAAAATAAGCGTGGTTACCAAGGCCAAGTCAAAATTGTCATCGAATCCAAAAAAACTACATAATCTAAGAGATAACTTTTTCCAAAAACGGAGTAAAACCTATTCTGAAATAATTAAACCAAGTTAAGAAAAACTTATTCCGGAAAATAACCTGAGACAAAGATTTCGATTTCTGCATCGATACAAACTAAAACATCTCAGAGCGAGCATAAATTGTCTATCTCGATTGGACGATTTTGAAGCCGAAACGAAAGTTTATAATCCCAAGGCCTGTAAAATTAAAATGGATGAAATCAACCTGAAGGACAGTAACAGTACAAAGTCCCTTTTATTTAGACAACAGTGTGGATGGTAAGTAAGGAAAAATAACTCACTGGGACTTTCTTTTGAGTCACAACTACTGCTGAGTCAGCCCCACGAAGACCGATAGATGTTAATCCGCCTTGATTTATGGCTTTAAAAGCATATTCTGTGGGTGGAAAGCATAAAAAAATTGTCATTTGAACACGCTAGTAATCAGTGTTTGGAAGAAATAAACTCACCAACTTGATATAACCGTCCTTCCGGCGAAAAAATTGTTATGTGTCGGTCAAACCCGGCGCTGGTACCACGCGACATCTTGAATTTTGTCCACTAGCATAACCGCGGTAAGACTGGGGCAGATGACTCAGTGTTCCATCACTCAATCATCTTTCCCGCCGTCACCAAAATCCGAGAAAGTAGATCCTTAACTGAATTTACCAGTTAGGAAACTCTTTAACCAACAAGGAGCATGGTTAAAGAAATATTCAGTAAGGATTTAAATTCAAGTTAACGAAGGAATAGCTGTCTGAAATTGGAAATATTTACAATAATGCATATACCGCAACATAACAGCCAATGTATATGTGCACGATCCTTCGCAGTAAAGCACTATTTAAGCAATAGTGAAAATCAGACCTGAAAAAAATTCAGGCCTGTACGGGATTCGAACCACTGACCTCTGCGATACTAGTGCAGCGCTCTACCAATTGAGCTAACAAGCCAACTGGGAGCAGGCCATCAAATTAATTCGACATAAGCCCGTAGATGATAAATTAAACAACAAACATATGAAATACATATATATGAACTGCGGTTATGAAACGTACATGTGCACGATCCTTCGCAGTAAAGCACTATTTAAGCAATAGTGAAAATCAGACCTGAAAAAAATTCAGGCCTGTACGGGATTCGAACAGATTTTCACTATTGCTTAAACTCGAACTGATTTTCACTATTCAAGTTAAATGGTGCTTTACTGCGAAGGATCGTGCACATATACGTTTCATAACCGCAGTTCATATATATGTATTTCATATGTTTGTTGTTTGATTTATCATCTACGGGTTTATGTCGAATTAATTTGATGGCCTGCTCCCAGTTGGCTTGTTAGCTCAATTGGTAGAGCGCTGCACTAGTATCGCAGAGGTCAGTGGTTCGAATCCCGTACAGGCCTGAATTTTTTTCAGGTCTGATTTTCACTATTGCTTAAATAGTGCTTTACTGCGAAGGATCGTGCACATATACGTTTCATAACCGCAGTTCATATATATGTATTTCATATGTTTGTTGTTTGATTTATCATCTACGGGTTTATGTCGAATTAATTTGATGGCCTGCTCCCAGTTGGCTTGTTAGCTCAATTGGTAGAGCGCTGCACTAGTATCGCAGAGGTCAGTGGTTCGAATCCCGTACAGGCCTGAATTTTTTTCAGGTCTGATTTTCACTATTGCTTAAATAGTGCTTTACTGCGAAGGATCGTGCACATATACGTTTCATAACCGCAGTTCATATATATGTATTTCATATGTTTGTTGTTTGATAATAGCCAATGCCAGTCTCTGGGTATGAGGTAGGGAAGTTTGACGCCACTAGAAAACTACCGGTTTCTGCTTATTTGCCTTTTCGCTTGTCTTCACCGATGGAAGCCCTAGAAGAGGGTTTCCATTCAACTATCTCGGTTAAAATTGTTCTCGCGTTGAACAGCTGGCGTAATTGAACTGCGAAAACTTACAATAGCTGTTCAATTTTAATCAGTTTGCAGTGCTTCCCAAAATAGAGTTGTTTTCATTGTGCAGGATTCACAGTGTCAGTCAAATGCTTTATTTTCCCCACTATTTTCCTTCTAGTTGTTGCAGTTTTGTCCACAATCTTTTCGGTCTGCCGTCTTTGGCAAATTTAGATAGTATAATGATGTTTGGAAGAGGTTTAGCATATATTCACTTAGGCAGGCTAACATTTTCAAAGTTAATAACTATTGTAGAGAACTGGTACACCATAATGAAACAATATTTAATCAAAAACAATTTATTGAGCTATAAGCAGATGGTAGTTGAAATACAGTTTGTGAATTAGCTACGCTGCCGAGTCAGTAGGTGCGGAAGTCTCGGGATAACTGCTGCTTTCGACGGGCTCCTCAATATACTCTGGTGTACAATTATCTGGCGAGTTACATTCTTCTTCCACACCATTTGCGCCACCATCAACAGCGATGCCTTCAACTTGCTGGATATCGAGTTGGGTCGGTGGAACGGGTTTCTGTTGTGTTTGGTTCTTGAATGGATGCTGCTGTCTCCCGGCATGCTGCACGTGCCTCATGTTGTCATCTCGTGAACGTTGCACAGGGCGGGAAACTGAGAAGTCATGGCGGCGACCAAAGTTAATGGCTCGGTTGATGTATTCACGCGTTTGGTCTTCAGAGTTGCTGTTGGTATAATCATAACCTTGTTGAGAAGAATTAGAGGACTTCAGAAGATGCTTAAGTTGCACTTCTAGAATACTGCATTCCAACATTTTTTCACGGTACAAATGTTCAGCCATGTTTAGCTGCGTGCGAAAATGCTGAAGCTGCCTTTGAAACTTCTGATTGGTGACTGCTAGCTGAGTAGCTGCCATGGACATCTGACGCCGTAGCCCTCCATTCTCCCGCAGCACCCGGTTACGATGTTTCCTGACTTGTGTAAACTGCTTCTGTAGTGCCTCTTGCTCGATCTCAAGTTCCCTGTATTTTTGTTCCCAGTCTTCTGCCTCCTCCACTCTGTTCGCCCATGAGTCAGCGGCTTCTTCAGTTTGATCATGATCAGTGGGTACCTTATGAGGAGTTTTGGAGGCTTCTAACTCTTCCTGTAGAGATAATATTTCGCCTCGTGTAGCCTCCATGCTTTCTTCCAGCATCTTGGTGCGACTTAGGAGTTCTTCCTTTTCACCTTCTAAAGAAAGAAGCTTCTTCTCAATTTCTTCCTTCTCCGCTCTCAAAATTTCATTCTCCGAAATCTTTTTCTCCAAATGATTGTTTGTTTCTTCAAGATGCGCCTTGTCATGTTGGTAAAGTTCTTCTCTTCTCTGTTTTTCCTCATTTAGTTTCCTTCTCAGTATCAGTATCTCCTCTTCCGCAGTATTCAGTCGTTCAGAAAGAGACGTTTTACTAGCCTGCATTTCTTCATTCTCACGCGACACTTTAACAAGCTGTTTCTTGATGTCATCGACACAGCTGTCAGCCTCATTACTTAAGCTTTCGTTCATCTTTTGCTCAAGGTCCAGTTTCTGTTTGAGCTGCGCCACCTCAGCAGCAGTTTGCTCTTTCAGGGTAGTCAAGTAACTCTGTACTTCATTCAACTCTTGATTCAATTGTGTAACTTCTTCCTCATGCTTTTCTTCAAGAGCCAAAATTTTTTCTTGTTCCTTGAGTAGTCGCAGATGTATTGCGTTAGTATCCTCCTCGTCTTGGGATCTCAAGTGTTGCAGTTTTGTGATCTCTTCTAACAGAGCTTTCTTCTCTTCAGTAATCTCAGCAATCACTTCGTTTGCCTCCGTCAGGGCGCGCGTTTTCTCCTGCCCAATCTTTTGCAGTTCCACAACCGAGTCATTACTGCGACTCAATTCAATCTTCAACTCATCCACCGTGGCTTGAACTGTTTCAAGAAGATCTTCAACCTTAAGACGCTTCTCTTTTTCAGCTTTCACACTCGATGCGAGTTCCTCCACGTTCCCATTAGCTGTCTTGAGAGAAGTTTTCAATTTATTCACTTCCTTTTCGGCTTCTGCCAACAGATCGTTTAAATTGTTTCTCTCAGTTTCCAGCTCACGTAAACTTGTCTCGCTTAACTTTTTAACAAACATCATGCACTCTTGAAGAGCTCCATCTTCTACCTCGTAAACTTCTAGAACGTTGTGTTCAACAATAGACATATCTTTTTTCCCTTCGTCTGCCATAATTTCTCGAGTCAGTGACAAGAACTCCTCGCGTTTGATAACGAATCTAACACGTCACAATCGCCAGATACGTCAGTTGAAGTGTTGAGGATACGCGCACTTTGTAATTATAGTGAATCATTAAGCAATTAATTCAGAATCATTTCTAGCGGTCCCGCATGTTTCACTACATTCTTGTTCTTTCTTTCTTTTTGCGTTTTAAGCGTTTGTTTACACGTTCTCACGCATTTTCCCGTCTAAAAGGCTGCATTTCATATGTTTATTTTGATACTCAAGTAAAGGTCTTGATGTTTCACTTGCCATGGTAAATCGCAAATAAAGTTCCATTCATGCCATTCAAATTATTGAATTAGTTAAAAATGTATTTTCTATGTGTTCTTTAGAGTTTTGAAAAGGAGTAGAAACATTGTCCCTCCCCATGAAAGAAATGACTATTGAACTCCTTCAAGATCCAGAAGAGCTGAAAAAGTGCCAGTGGTTTTTTCCATTATTCCACTTAAGCCCTCGTTTAATAACATTTGTCATATTCCTAACCTGAGCCAATACACAACTATTGTCTACAAATCTATTCACATTCTGTTGAAATTTAAGTAATTAAGGATCTATATAAACTGTTCTTCTCCATAATTACATTAAACTTCCCGCTTTGAAGAGTACTGAATTTATACTGGAGAAAGATCAAAGTTTTCTAAAATAAAAATTTTCAGTCTCTTCCTACGTGTCATAAATATAAGGTCCTTGGGCCTAATAAATATTACTATTTCCATTTAACGCTCCATTACCAAGACAAGTATACTCTTCGTGAACCCTCAAAACACGTTCTGTTATCAATTACCATGGCCCCCAGATTCTGATGAAACTTTTATCATGTACGCCGTGCCTCTTATTCCACCAATGTTGGATACAGCTCAATATCCAACAATTTTAAAACTGCACGAGCTACGATATCTGATGGATAACCGATAATGAACATCAATTAACCTTTAAAACCCTATATTGTTCTGTTGATCCGGGTTCGCACGCAAGCTTCTGGTAGAGTTTCTCATTTCTCCCTCTGGCAGAATGAATTAGAGGAACTGTTGTTTCTTCCACAGTTGGTTTCTCTTTGGGCCCCTTTTTGAAGTCGATAAGAGTGAGTTCAAGCTGAAGAAAGAGCAATTTCATCCAGATCTTCTTAGCCTAAAACTTGCTCCTGGTCTCAGCTGTTGGTGATGTTTGAAGCACGCGCAGCTTTTACTGTGTTGAGTAACTCAGTGTACGCAGGGATTCGGTTCTCCTCGAGGCCCAGTTCTTTGAGCTGTAAGAAAAAGTTTCCAGATTAATAGAGCTGGGCTGAGTTGGTCAAAACCCGACAGCAGAATCTAGACCATATATAAACTTTTACGCTTAGTGTTGGCATTTTGACAAGTAAGCATTTTCAATATCAAATGAAGTCAAGAGAATATTCTCTTAATGAAGTGCATCAACTTTGTTCCTTACCGCTCGTCCAAACTCTTCTGTGTCGAGAGAGAACTGGAGACGAATCTTGTCGTCATCACTCATGGGTGATTGACTCTCTTGATTGACAGCTTGGCCACTCGCCCCTGGTCCCGTTTGTTTTCTGGAGCGCTTCAGACGCATCAGACTGTCTTCAGTGCGTTTAATGGACGTGAGCACATCGCCTGTAATCGCGTGATACCTGGGAAAAATTTCAATCACGGTTATTGCATAACACACTGATTGATTCAGGGCAAGTATGCAAGATGTGTCAACAATGGAGAGATCCGACAAACATAACAAGAGTACAGGACTAACCGATCCACTGGAGGAATGGAGGCCGGGCATGGAGGCCGGGCATGGAGGCCGGGCATGGCAGAAACTTGAAGAGTCATAAGGATGGAGGAATCGGGATTTCAATGTACATGACCAGGTTCAGCTCTAACTGATTTTCAGTACATATTTTCAGTACATATTTTCAGTACATATTTTCAGTACATATTTTCAGTACATATTTTCAGTACATATTTTCAGTACAAATTTTCGGTACATATTTTTATTCCTGGGAGGAGAGAGGCCCCGTGAGGATAAAGTGTTTTGCGCAAGAAGATAAAACAGCTGGCTAGAACTCGAGCCCAGTTCTCTCGATTAGAATTCCAACGCGCTAGTCCTTAGGCCTGCGCGCATCCTGTGGCCAAAGTGATAGGAAACAGATAAATAAACACGCTGCAAGAATTTAGGGTCCAGAATTTCGATTTATTAAGTTATACTCAGTGGTTAAATACCATATACTTTGGTTTCATCTTAGAAAGCGACGAAAACAGACGAAGAAACAGTAATAACAGCATGCCAAAAAGAACAACAAACAAAGGTGAAAAGCGTAAAAATAACTTACTTAACAAGCAGAGTCTGTAAGATTGTCGCTGCCCACGCTTGGCGCTGTTGTTGTTCAATCAGAGGCTGAGTCTGTACCAGGAACTCACGAACAGGCTTCAGCACACTGCTCACAAATTGAGACGACTTGCTTGGAGCCTGTTGAGAATAAACACAAACCGGATTTGAATTTCAAAAATTTACGCGGCAAGAAGGGAAGATAAAACCTGGTGGTTTGTTTGAAATATTCGCTTCTAGTGCACTTTTAATTGAATGCGGAGAGTATTCCGAGGTTGCTTTCTTCTTCTCTGTGATTGGTCTAAACAACTCACGCTAACCTCTAAACCAATCAGACGCAACTTGGCCACTCGCATTTTCCCGCGTTTCAGGCAGTTTACAAAAGTTCGCATTAAAATCTGATTGACTGCTTGCGATAACCAGCTCTCTTCTGATTGGCTGCAGTGAGAACTTTACTTTTTTGCTTTTGTTGTTGCGGCGCAAAATCGAATTATGTCATAACTTTCAACATCAGTGTTATTACTAGCTACTTTAAAATCGTGTGAAATGAAGAGGGTTCACCTCTTTATTGGTCCTCCGATACAACCTGGGGATGTTCTTGACAGCTTCAAGTCCCTGAGAGGCCCTATTTACCACTTGGCTCACAATTTGAGCCTCCAATGTTGGCACCATCTGTTGAAGGGCCCCACATGACTCCAGGATGGCCTCTGAAAATAGAACAGATAAGAGTAAAGGTGATTGAGTCTCATTGGTTGAGAGAGAAAGAAGAGGCAATGGTGAAAATTTCTTCCTGTTGTAAAAGAAATTAACAAGTGATTAACTCACCTGACAGGAGCTCTGTGTCTTGAATGTTTGTTTGTCGTAGCTTTGGTAATATGTCCTGTCTAAAGAACTCTGGCACCTAAAATAACAAATCGGTAAAAAAGTTCCATGACATGTTGAGATCAACTCGTACTTGTTTTCATATCGCACTCAAATTTTGAGATTTTTGCTCCAATTAAGTGATCTCCATAGCAAAACAAAACAATGTTTCTTCACAAAGTCCTTGGATTTCTTGGAGGTCTTTAGAACCTCTCCCACCCCACCAACCCCCTTAACGATCCTGCACTGCGTCTGAAAGCTAACCAGAGAATTCAACTATGTATTAAAGGTGGGGAAGGGGAGACATACTCCAATACCACCACGTAAAAAAACAGTGACGCATGCCAAGACTATTGACAGACCTGGCAGAGTGACTGTTATTAACTCAGAATCAAGTTATGTTCCAAATTCTGAACTCACCTTTGTCAGAAGAGTGTTTAAATCACTGAGTAAGTGAACTAAGTACAGAGTAGACTCTTCCCCAGGTCCCTGCTTTGTGTCTCCATCACTAATCTAATAAAATTAAAGAGACTTACCTCAGACACACAACACCTAGTCTGCGTAGTGTCAGTCTGAACATGTCATGCAGATAACAAAAGCTGATGCATACATATTTACATGTACATCCAACTCTTACCACTGTTACAATTACAGCCTGCCCAAGGCTGTCAATCAATGAAGATGAAACAAAAGAGTGGACAAGCAACATACAGCAGCTGCTGTGCTAAAGGAAGTGGTGACCCCCCTGATATTTTTGTGCACCTGATTTTCATTAATTCCCCCTGACTGATAGCCATGAACAGGCTCACACAATTATAAACACATTCTGTTCTTTTCATTGCAGTGATACTGTTTCGAACTATTTTTTTTCAGAAAATAAATAAGCAGGAAATGCAACTTTATGAAGCCTTCATCACACATTTCCTATCATTACAGACCTAAGAACTGTGTTTTAAATCAAGCAATCCCCCCTAGTTGATATTACTCTCTCTTTTCATTGCCTATCTGCCTCAAAATGCATGGATACTGTTGGGTTGGGAGAAATTAATTTTAGGTCACTCACTCTTGATGGTAACCAAAAACAAATCTCTCGACCAACAATTCACTTACATTGACTGCTTTGAGAGAAGAAATATCTTCTTTGATCCATACAGACAAACGTGAAAGTAGCTAGAGAGGAAGAAAAGGAAACAAAATCTGCACAAATTGATCCAACACTTTCTTGCCCCATTAACCCTAAACTTCCAAGATCTGATTGTTAATTCTCTCTTATAGACGTGATACATTTCCACGTAAACTGGTTTTGAGAATTTGGTGTTAGATCGAGATAACAACAGACTGATAAGTGTGAGTATTCTCATTACCTGTTTTCTGGATAAAGTATGGATATTATAGGGAGAAGTTACATGTTTTTCACTTCTGGGAGCTAAAGGGTTTATAACTTTTCCATATGAAGCAAGAGACACATGCTGTCTCTGTGGCAGTACAAAGGTAACAGAACTAAAGTAGTTGGGAAGAAGTGTTGAGATCCAACAAGGAGTTAGCAGGAGAATCACAAACCTACGGCAGAAGGACAAGAAGTGAGAGAAAAGCAAAGAGGAGTACTCAGGACAATACAAACAGATTGTGCTTTGCCTTTTAGAACCTTACCTGTAGGGTTATCTTCCAAAATCTGTGACAGAGGGCCTGAATGTAAACTGAGTCTTGCCAACACCTCTCAATGCACCACCACAACACACTCACAGCTGATGTCAAGAATACAGTAGAATCTGAAAGAATATCTGTAATAAGAAGAATTTAACTATTTTTCCCAACTCACAAAATGACATGTTGACAGCCATAGCATTGACTGTGACAAAGAGATACATCATTCTCTAACATAGACCTCAATTCTTTTTGTACCATGATATCATTCACTTTCTTGGTTTTGATAATTTGTAAACAAACTCATAATATGTCCATACAAAAAACTCACAAAATAAAATAGAGAACAATTCCCTTCTTCATTCTGTCGAATAATTCTTTTAATCAATTACATGAAAATATCAAACTCACATTTAACACCATCAATTTAATGATACTGAAAATTTACTTAATACAAAGCATTTCTTGTAAATCTGTTAATCAACAACTGGGAAAAACCAATTTTAAACAACTAGTCAATCTTGTCAATTTACTGGTGACAATTAAATGCTTCAAGATTGTTTAAAATTTTATGCTTTTTTTATTTGTAACAGTAAAATATATGAGCATTAATCCATCTTTAAGGTTGTGTCAGCTAATCAAAATTGGTTTTTCAAATACTCTTTGTACTTGGTGAACATGTGGGACAAATTGAAAAAAAAGGTTAGGGTCCTCTTAAAAACTGCAGCTTTTTTTAATGCTTTCCTGAGCAAATAATGTAGAAGAGCTAAGATTTTTCAACTAAAAGAACTACAATGTACCTTTTGCATTGTCTTGTGTCAACTGGAGTGAATTCTCAAACTTCGTAACCATTTCTTGAAACCTGAAATTACATAAGACACTATTAAAATAAAAGACCTAGGGGCACAAACACTCCTCTTTTCCTACCAGAAAATTTTGGACCGAAAATCATACACTGCAAAGCAAAAAGTTATACTCACCTGATTTGAAAATAGACTGGCAAACTCCATCTTGCCATAAAAGCTGTAAAGCTGGGATGTGACCGCAGTCTTTGTACACTCACTTTAGAACCACACAGACCCTCAAACTTATTGATAAACCATATGGTGGTCATGTATTTCTGCAGCATAAGTTTGATATCACATATAAATTAATTGAAAGAAGCTTTGTTAAGATGAAAGCATTCCGAGCCACACTACAAAGTAAAAAACAAGCCTGCTATTCAGCCTTACAAATTACTAAAAGGTACATGAACTATTACGGAAGTGGTGTGGCTGACTGGGTAGAGCAATGGACTTGTTTCAAGTCCTCCATCCTGCAACTTATTGGATTTGTTTTCAGTTGCCCTAAGTTCAACTCCTCAGCTGTGCTTTATATATGCCCAACCGGTCTGCCTCTTGCCAGTTGGGACTTTTAAACTCCATGTTAAGTAACAAACTTTACTTGTAATAAGATTGTATTGACCCTGAAAAGCCGCACTCAGGGAGTGCTCAATTAATGTTGTTGTTATTATCATTATCTTTATTGTTATCATCAAATATACCTGATGGAACACATCTGGATTACCAGGGGCAAAGATTGATCCAAACCGTGCCTCAATGAGACCCACTACTTCAGGCCACACAGCATTCACAAGGAAATCAAAGCCTCTAATTCCTGCTCTCTGCTCACCAAACATCTCCACGTCACTGGCAACAAATCTACCAGATGTTATGTTCATCATCTGTGCACAGTGTTTAGGGACAAACTCAAGAACTTTGTTGTACACATTGTACAGGCCCTGAGATGGATCTGCAGTCAGCATCTTCTCATCAATAACCTACAGAGAAATTATACAACATTAGCTGGCTTATCCATGTCATAATAAAGTGGAAGATTTGGTGATTTAAGAGTTAGTGCACTAAAGGCTTTAGTTTCAACCTTGACCAAGTTGCTGAGTTGAATTCTCAAGCAAGACAGTTAGCTGTTCCAGTACTGCTCTCCACAGAAGAGTAAGGGATACAGTGGAACTGCTGCAAACTCTGACTAAAAGGTGGGTGCTAAGCTGTACTGAACTCACTCCATTTTCAGTTAATTTTAATTTTAATTTTGATTTAATTTTGTCCGTTTTCACTGCATTATTTGCAGTGGGGAAGGACTAGAAAGGAACATAGGAACCATTCGTGCTAGTCCACCCTCCCACCCATCCCACCCCAGGGGAGGACATCCATCACACAGTAATCTCGTGTGTGGGAAATTAACGTCTCCTACCCCTAACCCTGCAGGAGACGGGACCTCCATTTATTTGTCCCTATCCGAGAAGACTAGAATATCTAACCATTTCTAGATGTTATAGAAAGGTAGCAAATTCTTCTCAATTATTTAAAGACCCTGAGTGTTGGTCTGGTCGGGGCTCGAACCCTTGACCTCCCGCACAACAGTCCAGCGCTTTGAGCTAACCGGGAGTTGGCATAACAGTAACCCTTGTTACTTCATGATAAAGAAAGGTGAACAACCAGGAAAAGCTATAAAAATCCTAGGCATAACCTAAACCAGACTAGTATCATGCATGGAATTGTGGCACCCCTTGTTACTTTATGGTACAGAGGGGTGAACTCTCAGGGAACTGTAAGAAATTGCTTGGTGTTAACCTGTTTCCCATCCAGTCCAAGGAGAAGTAGACCTTGTCCCTTTACACTAGTGTAGAAGGGATGTACTCTGTGAGGAAGGCAAGTGAGTTTTATACACTGGCTTTTCCTTGATCAGATCTTACCTCACTCATGTATGGCTTCACAGTAACTTCTCTGAACAACAATTCAGCATCTCTTGTCTTGTCAATAATAGCATAAGTTCTTAGCACACGTGACAAAAGATTCAACTCTCCTGTTTGGAGCCCTTCTTGAAATGCTGCTTCCAATTTCTTTTGAAGGGTGCTTGTAATGGCAGCAATGCGCTTTTAAAAGAAACCAAAAAGGAACAGGTTATTAACAATTTGTGTTTAAATCTTGCAGGTGCTATCTGAGGTAATAAATGTCAGGTAGAAGTTGTTATCTTGATCTAACACCAACTTCTTGTAATATTAGTGTAGTTTAGTTTATTAGCTTCGCCAACCGGCAGGGACACTGCAACAGCTTACGCCAATTACTGCGGGCCCAGTAAACCCACCCATCCCACCCCAGGGGAGGACATCCATCACACATTAATCTCGTGTGTGGGAAATTAACGTCTCCTACCCCCAACCCTGCAGGAGATGGGACCTCCATTTATTCGTCCCTATCCGAGAAGACTAGAATATCTAACCATTTCTTGATGGTATAGAAAGGTAGCAAATTCTTCTCAATTATTTTAAGACCTTGAGTGTTGGTCCAGCCGGGGCTCGAACCCTCGACCTCCAGCACTACAGTCCAGTGCACTATCCATTGGGCTAACTGGCCTGTAATATATTTACAGGGAAATGTGTAGCAGCTGCAGGGGAGAATTGTCAATCAGATTTTGGTAGTTAATTTAGGGTTAAGAAGCAAACAATCAAACAACATACCCCTCTGATGCTTTCCACCAATGGATGCCCCTGACTCTGAGTAACATAAAACTGCAACTGATTAAATTCACTGGCCACCCTCTCAATCAGATGAGAGTCATCCTCCCTAATAACACATAGAAAGGTCAATTATTAGCATCAATGATGTGAAGAATTCTCCAAATTACACGTAAAGATAAGGTTATTGTTTACACACCCTTCAGATTCTTTAGCTGTCACTTCCTGAGAGAGGCAGGATCCTTGTAAGAGTCTCTCGATCTTCTCCAGTGACTTTGTGATGTTCAGTAAATGTTGCATGCATGTCTTGGATGAAAAGTAAACATTCGAAATGACATGTTTGCAATAAAAACAAAACCAAGGGTATGATGACAGCAAAGTTCTTTTGAACTGTTATTGCACAGAGTTCTAATTTACTTTACCCAATATACGTACATACAAAAGTTCTTTGTTTTTAGAAAAATGATTTTCCCCAAAAAGGCCTTTTTGATATGAATTTCAGGACTGTTGCTCCTCTGTTTCAAATGACTAGCCCTACAGAGAAAAATCCACATCCCAAAATTTGTTGTTAGACTATTGTAGTCTGTTTACAGATGCAGACATGTCAGAAAAGTGTATAGTGCTAGTCTGTGATGCCCTGTTATCTTTGAGTTGCACTGTAACATTTCTCTTTTCATAGACTGACATTTGCAATTTGTTGTTATAAACTAAATTTTACCAAGCCTTTGTCTGTTTCAGCAGTGCTTTTATTTGCTAAATTTCACTGTACCTTTGTTTGTCTCTGCAATGCTCTTTCATCCAGTTTGTTTTCTATTGCATGAATTGTTCCATCGAGGTCAGACTTAATGAGCTGGTGAATAGATATTTATAATGTTTACAATAACAAAATTCACCTTCAAACAACTTGAATCTCATGAACTGTTTTATTAATCCAATTCTACATACAAACTGCAGTTTATCTCTTTGCAACAGTATTTACCAAAACTTCCTCCTTCAGTTGGCCCAGAGGAACTGACAAGCTGGCTATATTTTTATCCATCCCAACCTGTGATTAAAATATATTGGTCATGTTCAAGTGGTTAAGATTTGAGAAAGTTCTTACATCAGACCAGATCGATAGAAACTCTATTCTTCATTCATTTAGGAAGATGTGGTAACGAGAATTATTGTCAGTCAAACTTGATGGATGTGAGTCCATCACAAGTCAACTTCCAGTTTTTCCTTCAGTTAGTTTTCCTTCAAAGTTGGGCATCATTGTTTATGAATGTACGTGAATGAAGGCTTTTGTAAAGAAGTGTAAGTAGTACAAAGAGAAGAGGGCCATATTACAAAAGAATACCCTACTTGTCAGAATAAAAAACAGCTCAGGTTATAAAAATTTGGCTCGGCTTACTTAGTGGGCAACTACTATTATCTTGATACGTTAATAAATTATTATTATTATATCGCAGAGAAATCAACTGAATGCTACATTCTAATCAGGCAGCACAGGGCAAAAACCGTAACCTGTGAGCCATGGAGTAAAAAAATAAATGTTCATTAACTAATCCTAAAAAGCTTTTCCATTGTGTCTACGGTCCTCCCTCTAACAGAAAGTCAAACTGCCACCTTGAAAGTCCGGGCAATATTCAGCGTGCCCGAGAGCACTGCCCTCTGCATCTCTCGCAGTACATCTGTGCTTCTGCCTCCCACCAGCTTGCGCATCATGACATCCAGCTCCTGTGACCACCCCCTGAGGGCATCCATAATGATGTTACATTGCTTCACCTTGTAGCCTGGGAACTGCTGCCTCAGTTCCCAGTGAAGGGGTCCATACCTCAGTGTCTTCTCTTCATCCTTCCTTGTCCGATTGTTAACCCACGGGCAGCTCATTTCCAGCGTCACAACTCTATTGCACATATGATTTACAATGCGTGCATCCACCCTATTGCATCTGACCTCTTGTTGATCAGCATATATAGGGACATCCCAATAAGCTTTAACATTCTCTGACTCATACACGGGCTTCGGCTTAATATTATTATTATTATCATTATCATTATTATTATTATTATTATTATTATTATTATTATCATTATTATTATTGGGAATCATCTAACCTCTAGCCTTCACTAATTTCATGAAAGCAACCCTGATACGATAGCTGCATCTGAAGCTTCGTTCACCTTTATCATTTCCACTTGATCCCCTGTTCATACCAATTAGCCCGTAAACAATGACACCTCATTTCGAAAGAAAATACTCTATTAGAATCAAAGTTTCTATTTCTTCACCAAAACAATTGAAACACTCACCAAGTTTGTAGACAAGTTCACAAAGTCGGCATAATCTTCGTTGATTAACTCAATCAATGCATGTTTCAAGGCCTTCAAATACTCGTCTAAATTGGATTTCACCACTTCCAAAGGCACACTTCCTTTGCAGTTTCCAACGAAACTGTCGACACTAAAAGACTCTTTCATGAAATCCGC
The DNA here is from genome assembly GCF_964205215.1 of Stylophora pistillata. NCBI lineage: Eukaryota > Metazoa > Cnidaria > Anthozoa > Scleractinia > Pocilloporidae > Stylophora > Stylophora pistillata. The sequence continues at coordinate 2,084,021 of NC_142524.1, read as the reverse complement.
TCTGGAAAACACAGCTGAGGTTGGTTCTCGAGGGACTATTTCTTCGTGAGTATCCGCCATTTTGTTCCAACTCATCACAGCGAAAATGTGCCAGGCGTTTCACGTCCACTCTGAGCAGACTTCTCTGGGGCTCATTTGGAGGCACATCCATGACCAAAGAAAACGGGCCGCGGAAGATTTGTGGAGACGCCAGCACTAAACGTATGAAGCTTTTTCCAGAGGGTACTATTATTTATGGCAAAAGAGGTAGAGGTTATATTAAATCTTAATGAAGGTGTCACGGAAATCATTAAATCGGGACTTTTAAAAAGCTGCATTGAGTATCTTTTGTATCAAAGGCAGCAACTTCCGATACCTTACCACGAGGTCACAAGAATGGTGGAACAGCAAGAGAGTCAAGATATAAACGCACATGTTATGGAGCGGCCAGGCCTCCGACGATCTCTTAACACGGAGTACAAGAAAGCTAAGAAAGTTTACGAGGACGTAGAATGTTTGTTTGACAATGTAAACAAGCTCTTTATGTCAACAGTGGTCAAGTCTGCATTGGTGTTACTGGGTTCAACACCGGTCAGTCCAAAAGAACGATATCTTTTAGACTTTCAGAACCCTGAGGAAAGTAATTCTTTGGATATTTCTCCTAGAATATGCAATTCTTCTCGTCGTAAACTGGTACGGAGCTTGATATCAAATCCAGACCTTGGTACGTTTAAGGATATATCCCCTACTTCAATGTTTGTCTTCATTCAAGCTAGCAGATCTTCAGATCTTCAATGGTTTCGACCGAAATCAACATTCAAGCCACCCAGCCGAGGTCAAAGTTGTAAGATAAGTGTAAGGACAGCCCATAGCGAGCAGCTATCCCCCACTGACTTCAACAAAGATGAATGGTTGTGGTTCCAGGCACCTGTAATTGTCAGAGGTTACAGAAACAAGAGAGCGGGAATGCTATGAATGCTGGTGTCACAGTGGATTTGGACCACCCCACGCATTTGGACCCCTGGTCCAAATCCACGAGTGGATATGGACTCCCCTTCGTAGATATGAACTTCCCTTCGTAGATTTGGACCCCGTACCAAACTTTCCTTTTAAGAATCATTTGTATCATATAACCCTAACCCCAACTCTAGCAACCCCAACCCCTAACCCTTACCCTAGACCCTAACCCTAAATCCTAACCCTAGACCTTAACCCTCACCGCTAGCACTTGGGAATGTAAAGGATGATGTTTTCTCTCAATCTTGTTGGGGGTCCAAATCTGTGGAGGGGGGTCTATATTTGCTGGCAGATTTGGACCAGGGGGTCCAAATTTAGAGGGGGTTCAAATCTGCTAGGACACCAGTTGTTTCAGCATTGTGCCATTTCGCCAACTAATAGGTTGCCAACGTTTGCAGTTGCCTCACTAATGTCAAAGGTCAGTTTGCCAGTGCTCATGTGTCAGTTCACCAATGTCCAAAATAAAGCTTCCAGTGTTAATTGTTGTGGGACTTGTGACTTTTTAATGTTTACTTTGCCAACAGCACAATTTACATGTGCACTCATACATAATGACTCTGAATGAATACATCAAAGGTAAAATGGTATTCCTCCAGTCATTTGTAAATAGATTTCAGACCTTTTTCAAAAATTATTTGGGACAATGCTGAACTAACACATTAGCATTGGGGAACAGATCCAGGACACTGGTGAACTAACTTCGTATGTTGGTGAACCTGGTCATTGGTGAACTGACAAGTTGGCAAATGACAGGTTAGCAAGTGGAGTTTAAAATCTGTAGCTGCATGATTTTAGGAGAGCTTTTTTATCCTCTAGGCCATTTTGATAATCATTTTAAATTGTATTCTAGAATATTTTTTCAAAGAAACTTTTTATTTTTTTTTTAACTTGGGTTATTATAATTTTTGTCTACTGTAAAATGCTCTTCATGGGTTTCAGGTGTACACGTTTTACTTCATGAGAAACTCAGAAATAATTGTCATGCCTTCCACTCTTCTTACATGAGTCAAGGAGGGCTTGAAATCAGCCTGTGAATGGGCTCTAGGTAGCTCTCTCACCTTGCAAAGCTTGCAAGAATCAAGTTGGTTAGAAGAGCTTGTTGAGAAGTGAGACAGGTCTCCCAGACTTCTAGAATCTTGTGGGCTTTGCTGCCTGGGGACATACCTCTAAATTAAAGGAAACAATATTTTTTCTTTGAGGGATGGAGGTTCTATTAATCTAGATGAGCCTTAAACCAGGATGGGGACTAATGATCAATTAAAATGTTTGCTTAAGATTGAGATTTTGTGGTTGTGAAGTCTTGTAAGGCTTTCTTGATTGCTCTGGTACTTTTTGAGAACCATGGTGACCAGATATAATTTCCATAATTTGCATCAGAAATGCATGTATGTGCATGGAATTTCCTTTGAAGGAAGGTTTGATGAGAAGGTCAGTGAGAGAATGAATGCTGTGTTAGGCAATTTTTTTCATAGATTCACACCTTTATTTTTTCATTCAAAATCACACTATTGCTGCAGCTCAACATTTGGTTTGTCAATTCAAAAGTAAAGTAAATCATTTTTATTTTTACAAAAAATTAATTAGATTAATTAAATTGTGGAAATTATTTAACTAGACACTACTGAAGGAAACAAAATATAGAAGGGTTTACTAATTTGAAAAACAAATTAGATCACAGGATATTTTAATTGACAACCTAACTCTGCACTGGGATAACATCAGATTAAGAAATGTATTAAAAAAAAAGGGAAAACTGAACATTATGATCAAGTAGTCAACTGGGAGTTGGGAGTAAACAGCATTTATTGATGCTACAAGATGAAATAAACTATTAGAATATCTAGGAAACAATGAAAACAAATATTCCTGATAGTATTTCATAAAGGAATAATCTTAAACCTTGTCTGTAATTAGCAAGCTCTATTTCCATTACTCCCAGAATTTTTATGCCATTGTTTAAAGTTTGTCCTTTCTTGTTCCAGGAATGCTTCTTTAATTAAGAATAATGAAAGAAACATTCTGTGGATACCTGAAGTTGCAACACCAAATAAATAAAAAAGAACACACTTTCTTCATAGCAGACATTGTATTTTTTACAATATGTCAACTGTAATAAAAACTGCTTCTAAGGTATCTTCCTCATTTTCACTAGACTAAGTGTGAATTCAGAGCTGTTGAGCTGGCAGCTGTAAATTTTTGTCTCATTCTAAAATCAAATTCTACTTAAAATCATCACCTACATGTAACCATATTTGAACATGTAAAAAATACTTTCTCATTTATAAAAATATTTCCTGTACAATATTTGTAAGGTACCTGGCATTTCTTTGTCTAACAAAAATACCTTAAATATCAAGTTAACATTGAACATGTAGATGTCTGTAAGATGGCAGAGAACTGGGGACCTGTCTTCTATATCACAAATAATTAAAAATAACTTCTGTAACAGGATAAAGTTTTTTTTTTTAAACCTTGATTGAGTTGATTTCCTTTTCAACCCTTGAACTCCCAAGATCTGGTTTTTAATTCTCTCCTCTAGCTGCTACACATTTCCTTGTAAATTAGTTATGAGAATTTGATATTATATCAAGATACCAACTTCTACATGATGAGTTTGAGTATTCTCATTACCTGTTTGCTGGATAATGTATGGATATTATAAGGAGAAGTTTCATGTCAATCACTTCTGGGAGTTAAAGGGTTAAGGGGTTTTTGTTGAAATTCTTTGAACAAGCTGTTTGACTCATTAGGAAAAATGAGGAAATACAATGCATATTTTCCTTCAAGGCCCCTTGATGATCTCTGAGACCCAGCTTTATGCTAAAAGCAAGTGCCAAGGTACGAATGAACTGATGCTGTTGGGCAAGCCTTCACTATTTACAACCTTGTCAGACATAAGCACAACCCATAATAGTTCTCAGACTTTGCGATCTCTTGGCCAAAGCCAAACATTCTTTCAAAAGCCATGAGCACCACTTCGTTTTGAGTTATCAATGGCTGGTAATGTGTAATGTCCAAACTTCTGGCTTGTTTGATTCTGTGAAAAAAAAAATTGTAATTGTAACCTCACAAGCCTCCTATATCACACTTTGCGTTGTTTGCTTATAAAGACCACACAGCCAAACAAAGTTGACGACTTAAAATGAGAGAAGAGTTTTTCAAGTAATATATCAAAAACGAGTATGAGTGTTTCATCAGGGGTTCCAAACACTGAGAAACAGATGAAAGCACGAGGCCGCAGGCTGAGTGCTTTTATTGTTTTGAGGTGTTTGTAACCCCTGATGAAATACGAAGCACGAGTTTTTGGTATAGCTTCTGAAACAAGTTGCCGATTATTGTTTGTAAACAATAGCTAGAGAATGTGATAAAAATGGTTTTGTTGGAATGTTTCATTTGGGAGTTAGCCAACTTATTACAGTTTATCAATTCAGTTTACTGTGCGAGATGGATGAGTCAAGTTCAAGGTTTCGGATTCCCAAAACTTCTTACAAGGAAAACGCGTCTATTATCAATTCTGTTCCCAAATCTATAGTTTACAAGAACAAATGGGCGATACGAATTTTTTGAGAATGGCAAGTCCAAAGAGCAAACAAGTTGTGCTCCATTGAGCCAGGCAGAGTGTTCAAAGCTGAAGACACTGGTTTGGATGTTAAAGAGTTGACTGAAAGCATTGAAAACATGAATGGCAAAAGTCTAAACTACTGGCTATGCAATATCCAAATGTCCACTGATTTTCCAAGAATCAGTGGACATTTGGATATTGTATCCAAATCTCTGAAGATTTTCATCCAGTTTTCGTTGACTTTATGAATTATTAATGAGTTTGAGAAGATTCTATGCTGTCCATCTTGGAGAATTATCACAAGTGTAATTGTATGATTGTTTCTTCATTTGGTAATTACCTCAAAATTAGCTACCATTAATAAAAATAATTACCTTAACTTTATTTTTTTCTTGATGGATAATTGAAGGAAATGACGTTGGGAAAGTTGTAGTATGTGTAGCAGTTGCAACTGGTATCTTGGGTAAAGTTGTGCCATATGTGTTTTTCTTGTAACCTACACCTATAGATGATAATGATGGCTGTTGGTGGGCAACTATTCCACCTGTTAGGCCAAAACCATCATCTTTCGGAAGAATAGACTGTAACAAAGAAATATGTTGCATTAATGAAAGCATAGAACTTTCCTGACCACAGCACAAGGAGAGAAATACATACAATAGGAGAGTAAAATTCATGTTTTTTTCTTGGTCCCATGCTAGTCACAAAACATACATAATTTTCAGCACTCAACAAGAATGCTCAAATGTTTATTTCTTATTCTAAGAACACAATGCCTGGAAAATTTCTGATCTTCCTCAATGCGGTGGATGTTTAATGTTCATTCCTCTGACACTTGCACATAAAGATGTTATCCCTGAAGTGAATCTCAGTATCATGCTTTTCACCTTTGACAACCCAAACGATATCTACAGTGAAACTTTGATCTGACTCACAAACATCTATATAACGAAGTCCTTGGTATAACAGACAACACTCCAGTTTCAGCCTGGCTAAAGTTACAGTACAATGTATGCCACAGAACTTTGATATCACGAACCAATTTCCCTAGTCACTTGGCACTTCATTAAATTGAGGTTCCACTGTAATGACATTTCACACACTATGCCCTCTATATGCATGATATCACAGGCGGCCCAAGCTCTCTTTGAGAACCACACAAGGAACACAATTTGCATATCGATTTATAAGGATTTGTATGGGATTTTCTACAAGATATCCATAGAGATAGTTAAAAGTGAAAATATTAAATAAAAATGGCTTACCTTACTCCATACGTGTGTTGTTCGCTCCTGGTGTCATTATTTTCCGAATTTCACTTGATTTAAGTGTTTTTTTTTAATCCTCTTTTAAAATCAAGTTAAATCAGTAAAATAACGACACCAGGAGCAAACAACACACGTATAGAATAAGGTTAGCCATTTTTATTTAATATTTTCACTTTTAACTATCTCTATGGATATCTTGTAGAAAATCCCATACAAATCCTTATAAATTGATATGCAAATTGTGTTCCTTGTGTGGTTCTCAAAGAGAGCTTGGGCGGCCTGTGATGATATCAGTGTCACTAAAACTAGTATTTCAAAGCATCTAGCAGAAATTACTGCTTGTGAAACTTTACCTCAGTTGGCGAGCGTGCATGACCTCTTCCCATCACATGTTTTCTCTGATAGCAATAACAATAGACTATGCATTAGGAAAAATTGTAAGAACAAAAAAAATCATACCCCAACCTTTAAAGCCTTTTTCAAAGCAATAGTCGCATAAAAATTGTACATGTCAAGGTGTTCACCTTCTTTTTCACCATTCGATGTGGTTTTGTTATAACTGATGCCTCAGATGGTGAAGAGAATGTTGTGTTGGTAACTTGTCTTTTGTCCAACTCCCTGTTACGATGAAACAAATAGAAAATAATTCTTATCTCTCTGGTGAGTATATCAAGAATTTTCTATCGACACAATAT
>NC_142524.1:2035000-2072500 GCF_964205215.1 Stylophora pistillata | reverse complement strand
GGATCATGCAAAATTTTGACAAGGCCAGCGAGTGGAATTACCTCACCATCATAAGTGAGAATTTTACAATCTTATTTACAGAATTTTGTTCTTCCTTTCATTGAGAGAAAGTGTTAATTAACTGCTCTTCCATTCTAAACAAGATTACTTTCCGTGAATATGTGGCACTAACAGATCAAAAACAGCTTACTATATCATTCCATGTCACTGTTTGTGGAATTGAAATGTATAAATGTGTGATCCCATAATATAATTACCAAAATAACTCAGGAGCCTGACTTTCTTGAATAAAAATCAGACGGTCCAGAGCTTTGGAGTGATGAAAGATGTTTGTGACCGCGTTCGACGATAAACTTAAAGGTTTACCTGCTATCGCTTCGAAGGGCTTCTTGATAAACGACTAGTCTTTCGAAAATCGAGTTCGTAAATTAGGTTTAAGGCAACAAATATGCTCTTACAAGATAATCTCCTTCAATTCAACCACATTTCCATGGGGACTCAAGCGTCTCATGGCTTGGATTTCTCTCAAATTGTTCACTTGGTCAACACTAAAGAAAAAAAATATAAAAGATAAAACGAAGGCAATTAACCTACACAATTTTCTCCTAAATTCCATTAAACCTTAAAGCAAAAACCAACAACAACAACCACAACCACAAAAGCTCTTCATTTCCTTACAAAGGAAGAGAACAATGTTTAGGGTATGCGGGAGGCCACAGCTCACGAAGTCATACCGTGACACAAATCGAATTTACCTTTCATAGCGCTGTTTCATCTTCTTGCAAGCATAGTAAGTACCATCTCGAATATCCTGAACTTTCAGGACTTCCGAGAAGGTACCTTCCCCTTTCTTGCCGAGGATACGGTATTCTACGGAGCGAAATAAGTTCAGAAAATATGAGAAACAGCGCGCGCTTAGAACGCGGTCGACGATGAAGTGTAATCTTCGACCGAACATTTTACACGTGAAGCAACATCAATCTTTCACTTACTTTGCATTTCCTTCGGCTTGGGTGAATCTATACAGTCATTGTTTACGGATATGATAAATACATATATTGAATCCACAACCTCTTAAAGATCGGCGCAAGCGGTAAATAAGTTATTACATAAATTCAGAAACACCGAAGAGAACTGCTACAATTGTTTGCCCACGAACTTCCCTGAGAGCGGAGTTTGCGTATGACGTAGTCGCCATAGTAACATTAACAAACTAGCGGACTGGAAAAGTGAGTCAGATTTGTACATGCCTACAACAGAAAAGACTTAAAGCTTAAATAGCAGCGCTTGATCGGTTGGAAAAACATAAAGTTCTATTTAAATCTAGGCAACAATGAACTGGAATTCTTGATGGTTTTTTTCAAAATGGATTCTTTAATGTGTGTGAGGTCCAATCGATGCTATACGCTGTATTTTTTAACTCTCGACTCCAATGAAACGCTGTCAACTTAAGTTCCATTTTGATGAAATGTTTGATGCAAATAAAGGAAATATCTCCCCTTTGAAAACGAGTAAAACAAATTTACCCCTAATTTAGCCCCATCTAAGATTTGCCTTGCTCCCAAAGTGTGGATTCGTAGTACAGTTGGTAAATAGCAAGAGACATGCCACTACTAAATCAGGAAACACGATGTAAACAAATTCCAGAAGCAATTATCCGTGTCTTTAAATGTTTACGCCCTTAGAGACATTCTCAGCAAAGTTTTATTCCAACGAGGAAGATGATGCACTTTAGAATATCTGCCGAAAACTTGCCCTCTCGGAGATGGCATTAATCTGGATAATGTTTAAGGTCTCTTTTTTTACGTAAAGTTCCAAGCCAAAAAATCCTCTTTTCTATTTTTTTGGACTAATAAATTTTTTGTATTTTCTACAACTCCCCGAAATGCAACCAGATTAAGAAAAAAGGAATAGCGCCATTCAATCCCGCGTTATCGAGGGAAAAAAAAAACAAATAATGATTAAAACAAAACAAAACAAAAGGAAAACAGTGCATCATTACGCTTTCACAGTCTGGATTTCAACGAAACTTTATTTTCACTGTTCTCTTATAGGAAGACAGGAGGGTTAACTTTTACGTCACACGTTCAATAATTTCTACTGAAAGAGTTATGTAGAGTAATAACTCCTCAATTCCTGCATTCTCAAAGGTACAAAGTTTATAAGACGAGGCTTATTGAAGCTGTCAAGCCACAACCATGCTCAGAAGCAAAATTGTTGAACGAGACTTGGCTGTCACATGAGTCCTTCATCTCCTCGCATTCTACCCACCATTGCATCCTCATCACAATGTGTTCCCATGGTCTAAAACGAGGAAAAAGGAAAAGAAAACTGTCGCAAAACCATAACCAGAGTTGCAAACGCCACATAGCAAAAAGTTATTTACAAGGAGCCGGTGAGAACTTCAAAGTAAAAACTGACAAAATGTGTGGAGCGCGGGAAAACGCGGGAAAACAAGTTGTTGTCTTCGCATTTGATTGGTTTAGAGGATGGCGTGAGTTTCTCAAGGGGCTGATGGACCAATCAGATGCAACATCGAAACAACGTTAGTGACTTGACTGCTTTTCCAGCGCTTCAGGCAAAGTGCTTGGTTTCATTTTGATTGATGATTGGCTTCTTGTAATTTTCAACTTTGTTCTGATTCGCTGTGTGATCAACATCACATTGTTTTACATTTAAGGAAACTCAATCGATATGCACTCAAGCAACGAAGGGAAACGTTTGATTATTGCAGAATTTCTCACTTGCGTTGCTAAGAATTCTCGCATACGCTGATTTACTGAATACTTTTGGGATGACAAATGCACACAGCAATATATCGACATCGACGGGAATCCAACAAGGAAGACTACTCTCAAACACAAAATTTGTATTACCTTTTGAACGTACTGTGGGTTTGTGGACAGCTCTCGGTCCATATGTTGTAGCTTTTCGTCAAGATGCTGGAATAGCCGCATCTGCAAAGAGAACAAAGAAGCTTCATTTTCCACTACATCAATGACGATAAACAAAAAAAATTTTAGCCTGTTTTTCCTCAGGTTTTCTCATTAGCAATCTGTGATGCCATAGTATCTAAGTAATCAAAACCTCCCCTGCGCCACACGCACGCACTCGAACGCACAAGCGCACGCGCTTGCTTGCACACGCACACGCACGACCAGTTATACCTCATTGTCTAGCTTTTTCAACATCTTAGGGTTGTTGTACTTCTCCGGATTTTGATGAAAGGAAACCATTCCATCTCGCTGATTAATGCTTGCATATATGTCCCCATCCTCTATCTGGAACGACAGGAGAAATTTTGCTCAAGGACTTTAATTAAATACGGGTCTGTTGTTTGGTCACATTTCACTGCGAAAAATATTACTAAATTGGAAAGAATACAACGTCGTGCTACAAAGTTAATTCTAGAATCTGATGACGACTATGAAGTTTGTACCTCTAAACTTCATTTACTGTCTCTAGAGCATAGACGATTTTTTTTATGTACTCTTTTTTATATAAAGCTTTGAACGGATACATTAATTTAGACATGTATTCATATGTCCAATTCTATTCTAATACTGATAGGTACCCCCTAAGAAGTAAAGACAGTCTCACTTTAAAGAAGAACTATGCTCGAACAAACACGTTTAAATTTAGTTTTTTTCAATCGTATTGTGGATATGTGGAACTCGCTTCCATTTCACGTCAGATCAGCATCTAGCATTCCAAGTTTTAAGCGTGATGTGATAAATTTCTTATTGAACAACTGAATAGGCAATTTAATTGTAAATTGTACTTTTATATCTTCTTTGTCCTTGTATATTTATTATGTATATCTTTTCATTAGCTGGGTGGTCTGTCTGAGCATGGGGTCTTTGACTCTTTTACGGACTATCCCTATGGCATGTCTTTTTTCTTTCTTTTGTTTACTATGTTTCCATTAAATTGTTAAATAAACAAATAATAAATAACTAAATAAAAAGGTTTAAGAACACGCTGTGTGTGTGTTTTACGTTGCAAGAACAGTACCATGAAATTTGAGGTTCAGCAGTCCCTTTCCATAAGTGTCCTAAACTTTCACCAGAGCTTATTATAGGTGATGATAACGGTTAATCAAACGAAAGAAAATAAATCTTTCAATAAGTTTAGCGGCTACAAAACAACTTCGGCGGCAAACTGCCACGGAAGCGCGGGAAAACGCGAGAGAGACCAAGCCGCCATTACATCTGATTGGTTGAAAGCGTGGCTGGAATTTTCTAAACCAATCAGAAAGCCAAGTAACAAGTGTAGTCCAATGTAGTCCCACATTCATAAACTGTGTCCAGACATGAAAAGTATTTTTAGAAATACAGTGCAAATATTGTTACCATGTTGAGTATGTACTGTTCGGCTTCCTTAGGACTGCTTAGTTGTACTCTGTTGGCCATGTCTGACAAAGACAGGGTTAAAAACGTCTGGTAAAAGAAGGAAAACAAAAGTAAAGGACATTTAAAAACTACCAGAGAAGGAACGGACCCTATCCAGTCAAAGAACTTTCTAATGTCGAACACTCCTGTATTGGAATGCAATGGATGCAAGTCTCCAACTAAAACTGTAAGTTGTAACTATGCATGAATGTGATATGAAGTGACAATTATACATACCTTTGTAAGCCTGAGAATATTCTTCTTGTATAGAGAGCTGACCACTTGCTTAACCAGTCCAACGTTGTTGTCCTGGAGGAGAAAATATAACATCTCTTGTCAATAGGGTGCACCTACTGTTATTAACAACTAGCTAAGAAGAATTCCACACATTATTCATAAGCAGAATTTGCTTATAAAGAACAAAGAATATGTTGAGATCTGCCTTACTACATCAGCAGAATTAACAAAAAAGACAATTCTAATATGGATCTGAACCATCTGGACAATTCAGTCAATTCATACAATATTCCTACCACTCTATTGGACTATTTAAAATTTTTAGGGAAAACTCTCCAAATATAGCCATTTCCTTTTATTTGCCTTTCAAATAAATTGGGAATACAAAACTTTCTTACTAAAAAAGTTAAAAAACAAACTTAGGAGAAAATTATGAGAAGGGTTATAGATTACTAAAGGTGTTCTATACACTATAGAATAATTTCATGGCTAATAGATAACCCTTAACTGCTCATTAGATATTTTACCTACCACTCTAAATGTTTCTTCACTCTTTGTGGCTACTGTTCGCACCTCATTAGGATTGTTTGAAGAGTAACTGGACGCAAGTTCATGATATGCAGCACTCAGAGGCTGAGATGTAAGGATATAAAATACATATCTTTTAAAATAAAATGTACAATGTTCCCTATAAAGGTTAGCTAGACAGGTGATGATGTTGTCAAAAGGCTGTATATTAGAAAACATAAACAAATTGACCACTTTCATAAATGGCTGCTGGATTAATATTCTTTTGGTTAAATTTAAATTTTGGTTAAATTCAAATTAGCCTTTCTGGCTTCACTTGAGATAATGTATTCTTTTGAATTTTGTACTGGAGAATGAGGCCAGAAAGGCTAATTTAAATTTAAAAAAAAGAATATTAATCTGGCAGCCATTTAAGAAAGTGGTCTATGATGTTTTAAATTATTATTTTTTGTTTTTGTTTCAGAGACTTGTTCATTGTTTTATAGTAACAAATACAGTGTACACCTCAAGGCTAAGCAGAAAATTTGCTCATTGAACACTTTAATTTATTTTCTAAGATTTAATCAATAAATAAAGTTTGCCTTTTTGGAAGATTTGATATAAAATCTTTTTTGTTTTTTTTTTCCCTCTCACCTGTGTTCATTTCTTTGCTGGAAAATATATTACATTATTAAAAACTAGATCATTGGATAATGCAATTCAAGACTTTTTATTGGCTTAGCCATTATGGTATATCAGCCAATATACCATAATCTACAAATATGGCAAGCATACGTGTCGGCTTAAAATTAAAAGGGAGCTAAAAATATGATAAAATTTAATAAAATTTAATAATTTAATTTAACGTTTTTAATAAAACAATTATTCCACTTGCACTTGTTGGATATGAGATGATTATAGCCAACTCGGCGCTACGCGCCTCATTGGCTATCTATCATCTCATATCCAATGCGCGGTCGTGGTATAATTGTTAATTACACTGTATTACATAATTCACTTTGAAAAACCAAACAAGTTATACACCATTTCAACAAATTTGCATAGATCAATACCACTTTCAAGAGGACAGTAAGAGTTGCAGTCAAATTAAGATTTTTATTAATGAGAAGTACTTAAATTCTCCCTCACCTTAAGGAATCTCATTACCACATGTGAAGTGTATTTTGGAAGGTCCATTATCTGTTGAGTAAGTCAGTTTGTTGGTTAGCTATGTTTCCTTGAAAGTTGACACATAAAAATAAGGCTTTTATAATCATGTTAAGTGATATCTGGAAGCTTCAACCCATTTCCAAGTTCTGTTCTAAAAGTTCACCCCTGTATTAATGCATTTACCCGATCAGATACAGCAAGTTTGCCTCCACATTTACCACTTTGTCCAGGAATCTTTCAAGCTCATTTCCTTGCAGACAGAATGTGTTCCCTTTTTGACAAATTGCACATGTTTGGATCTTTTCTGGGACCATTAGTATTCCCCACTTCTGTAAAAGGAACAAGTTCTGCCACAGAACCATTGGAGTAAAGATCTGTTGGCCAACTGGTAAAGATGGGGGTAAACTTGTTGTAATGGGAGCAAATTGATTGAGGGTGATATCATAGTGGGGTGAAACCTCCAAAAACTAACGAAGTAACAAACATTAGATCAGTCTTACCTTTCCATGAAGAATGAGGGAAACTAGGATGAACTTTTTGTATGATTCCAACATTATATGACTAACATCTACAGCTGGACAGGTGACTGCCTACAGAAAAAAAAATGCAAGGGTAGAAGTTTGTTTTAAGAGTAAGGGAATTATTGATTTTGAAAACAGACCATTAGAAATTCACTCTCTCACCTAATTTGACAAATATGTGTGACAAATGTTCAATAGAAGGGCTTCCTGACATTTCCTAGCATATCAAGTGGTGTTAAGTTTACTGTTCTTAGATGTGCAGTAGAAATAACTTGTCTACAAGATCAACACAATTTTCTGTCTCATTCAACCTATTTACTACAACTAACATTACTCACCACTTCGTAAAAGTACAGAGCTTTCTCAAACTTTTTCAGAGCAGTGTAAATCATACCACCATAATAACAGTAACTGAGTAGTGCCTTTGCATCATACTTTCCACCCTGGAGAGAAGAACCAGAAACACTCACAAAACTATCCCTTCTAGCCAAACAAGCTCACCAAGTGCATTCTCATAAAATGAGAAGTTTGAGGCTCTTTATTTTCTCTATTTTTGGACTAATATATGTTATCTACCAGGTAGGAGGTCTGTTCTGTATGGTTAAAAACTCTACCCATATTCATGACCATAAGGGCACAGTTTTTTCCTACATAGACCAACCAAGACTAGTACTAAATAAATTATACATTTTTCTCTGCCAGTTTACCTTTTTTTTCTAATTAGCCTTGAATGATGCCCAAAAATATTTTGGACTGTGGCTCATATTTTAAAAAGCTGGACTGGTTAGGAGTGTGCAATTAGCAGATTAAATTTAAGGATTTAAAATTCCTGCCCCCTGAGATGCTTGAGATAAATATAAAAGGCAGTTTTCTCTCTGTTTCCAAGGTTCTTAGCTTTGAAATTCAATTCTTATGATGTTAGTTTTGAGAATTTGGTATTGGATCAACCAACAGTCTCCTAATTTATATTTTTCTTTATTCTCATCACTCATCTGTTGATATCGCATTGATGTGGCAAGGAGAAACTCTGTCTTGGTCACTACTGGGAGTTAAACCTCCAGGTTAGCTCAATGACCCCCTCCAGGTTAGCTCAATGACCCCCTCCCGGTTAGCTCAATGGATAGAGCGCCGGACTGTTAAGCAGGAGGTCGAGGGTTCGAGCCCCAGCCAGACCAACACTCAAGGTCTTAAAATTACTGTGGAGAATGTGCTATCTTTCTATAATGTCAAGAAATGGATAGACATTCTAGTCTTCTTGGATAAGGGCAAATAAACCGTAGGTCCTGTCTCTGGCAGGGTTGGGGTAGGAGACGTTAATTTCCCATACACAAGATCACTGTGTGGTGGATGTCCTTCCCTGGGGTGGGATAGGTGAGTATTAGGGTCCGTAGTAATTGGCGCAAGCTGTTGTGGGGTCCCTGCCTGTTGGCGAAGCTAATAAATTAAATGAAATTAAAATTAAAGAGTCAAGGTTTACTGGGTAGCATACCTCTTTGTGAATATCTGTTATATCTGTATTCAGGAATGGGAGGGCTGGCTTTAAACACTTGGCCAGTAAACAAAGCTGTTGAGATAACAAAAAAAAATAACATCTGCTTTCTGATGTTTGATACATAACATAACAGCTTTAGTGCAAAATGGAGCTTTAAACTGCTGCAAAGTGAACATTTTGTCAACAAGAAATCTTACCTGTGCAAGATCTGAATGAATGGAAGTCAGTTGTGTAGGGGACTGTTGCGCCTTTTTTATTGCAATACACATCATTCTTATTCCTCTCATTGGCTAAAACAAAAAAAACAAGGGTATGCAATTTGTCATTATACTATCAATACTGTAACACTAGAATCTTTTCATCCCATTTTAAGCCAACCAATTTAATAAAAAATATTTATCGCTTCAAAATCCACCTTCTTAAGTAAGCCTGTTTTAAATAAATCCTTCGGGGAGAAATCTCCCTGTCTAAATGAACAATTTTTCAGGCCATTGAAATTTAGCCTAAGAATTCCCCGATCTCTGATGCGTAGTAAACAGCTTGAAAACAAAATCTTACCTGCTTGAGATCCACTAAGCAATGCGTTATGAAATGACACAAGTGAGCGACTGTAAACCACAAATATGAAAATGTTAAAGAAAAAAAATACTCAAAACAGAACAAAACGACCAAAACTGAATAGTCTGACAACTTACACTTGTCCCCAGCAAATTGGATTTGTTCCTGCGAGCAAATTGTTATGAATTGTTGAATCTGACTGAATAACAACTCAAAGTCTCCATAATTTGGTAAGGATAGTTTTACCAACCTAAGCAATCATCAGGACAAAAAGAATCAGTCAAAACGGAAAATAAAGAGGAAAAATCAATCTCAATTGCAGAAAAACAAATTAAACTGAAATATTGACCGAGAAACTTACAATAGAGCCATGAATGCTAGTGAATGCTGATCAGGATCGAGTGATGCGATTGCAGCATCAATCTGGCCTGCATACTTAGCTAATAATTCATTAGATCTGTTTAAATAATCTGCAAGTTGTACGTAATCTTTATCGGCAGAAATAGATCGCACTGTGGCGAGGAAGTCCTCCATCTTTACTGCGGCATTTGTGGTCGCCTTAGTTTTCCTCGGCTATTCAAATCGAGGCTGGTAAAAGCTGCCGGTTTGAATCAAAATGGCGGGAGAGTCAAGCCAGGCTCAGTGACTGACGAGAAAAAAATATGCCGTTACAGCCTTTTACTTTTGACAAAAAACCAGACATTCGTCTCGTAATATACCAAAATACAGTTTATAAGATTAAGGTGACTTGCAGGCAGTCTTCTAACCGGTAATTTTAAACGCTCGGTATTTACATATTTGATGTTTCTGAAATGTACATGTTGTTGGTGTTGTTATTGCTTTTTAATTAATTACCAAAGCCGTTCCATTTTTTTGATTCCCAAACAGAGAAAGTATTCGACAGTTGTTTTTAGAAGATAAAAACAATAAAGATCTGGAGGTGAGCTCAATTTGGTTGGACCTATGAGGGTCCATTCAAATTTGGAAAACGTTTTTAGAATTAATAGCACTGTTTGATTTCAAGTAATCATTATGCGCGATTTGAACTCCTTCTCCTCAGAGAGTTGTTTGTGCCATATTGAACACACATGATCTTATACCAGTGCAAACAGACAACTTTGTCGTCTATCCTTGTATCCTTTCAACAATACAACCATCAGCACTTAGTAATTATTTCTTTTAACTGTTGACCCTTAGGAGTGATTAACATGTAACTTCTCCCTATAATATCCATACATTATCCAGCAAACAGGTAATGAGAAAACTAAGACTTATCAGGTAGAAGTTGTCATGTTGATCCGACGCTTAATTATTGTCACTAATTTACAAGGAAATGTGTAGCAGTTAGAGGGGAGAATAAACAATCACATCTTAATTGCAGCAAAACTAAATCTATAACATAATTTATTACACGACTCGGGCAGTCAGAGGGCCAACAACTAAAATCAACCAATCAAAATGCTCTATTGCCGGTCAATATTCTCTCAGTATTGGACTGCGCATTGTCCTGAATGGTCCCGAATGATACCCCACTTGTGTTCCTTTGAACTTCAGTCATATAATAAATCTCTTATTAACCAAGTTTGCTCGGGACCGTACTGGAAGAATATCGGCCCGAGGTCTTTTTTGTACAAACCAAGCTGTGCTCATTCCATACTGTCAAGACCTCGAGCCGATATTCTCCCAGTACTGCCCTCACGCTTGGTTAATAAGATATATGTAACTTTCAAAAAAAGAGCAATGACAGGGAAAGAAAAAAATTGGGGATCAAAATTATCCCAGGAAATGTTTAAAGTGATGCTGTGTTAGTGTGTCATGTTGGAGTTTCTAGGGAGGTGTTCCAAGACTTAGTTCTTATTAACCAAGCAGGAGGTTTGTATGGGAGAATCTTGACCGAGGTTCCCAGTACAGACCGAATGCAGCGAGGTCTGTACCAGCAACCGAGGTCAAGATTCTCCCATACAGACCAACCTAGCTCGGTTAATAAGATGTTTATTATAATTATGGCTATGTCTTATATGCCACTTTTTTATATTCTTTTTACCTTTTTTTTCTAGACCAGTCTATATGCCAGTTTAGATGGGAAAATCTAGTCTAAGACCGCTTTCAATATTGATTTCAGCCAATCAAATAATTTTGTGAATTCAGTAGTTCCCAGTCCTTGTGAAACAGAGCCATAATTATAATAAAGAGACTTAATGTATTACCAAAAAACAGAAGCCTTTTTCAGATTTGATGCTAAAAATGCCCACCTACTCAAATAATTAATTGATAACTTGA
This sequence comes from Stylophora pistillata, assembly GCF_964205215.1. Lineage (NCBI taxonomy): Eukaryota > Metazoa > Cnidaria > Anthozoa > Scleractinia > Pocilloporidae > Stylophora > Stylophora pistillata. Next base: position 2,061,344 of record NC_142524.1, on the reverse strand, counting down.
GATTGAAGTAATTACAATAATGTTATATTATGTGTGGTAATGGATGTTTTGTAGGGATCTCTGTATAACCAAACACTATTCTAAAACAATCTTAGAACCAAAGGTAATAAATTTTTTTGTCACTGTTTGATTTTATCAAAGAAGTGTATGTGTAAGGAAGTATGGCAATAAATGGAAATCTAGTTGATGTTTTTAAGAGTTGAATTTATAGTAGGAGATGGTATATAATAAACCATTGTCGCTTTATTTTCCAAAAGATCTTTAACCAAATTTTTTAGATAAAAACTACTGGGAAACAAGAGAAAGACTGTTGTTTTCCCAGCATGGTCATTTCTTAGAGGCTCATAAATACTCCTTTACATTTTATGTGGAAGAGAAACAACGAATCCACAGGCAAAGCTTAGAAACAGGTATACCAAACAAATTGGATATGATCAATTCTTTAAATATTTTTATATTAGTAATAGTGATATGTAAGTTCTTGTTAAGGGAGTTTCTTACCTCAATGCCCTTTCCATGAAAATAAATTCTAGAATAAATGATAAAATCTCAAGCTGACATATTCAAGACAGTATTGTATGCCTTAAATATCTGGAAAATGTTAAGAATGAAGACGAATGGAAGTATTTCTTGAATAAAAATGTTTTACGTTTTGTTCTAAATCTGCATTTTTAATATGTTCTTTGATGGTGTCTGATAACTGAGGTACTGTATTGCCTCTGATATTCAAGAATTTATGATTGGGGTACATAATAGTGAAAGGGATAAAGATTGTATGGCCCTTCATCATCATCATATTCTTACCTGCCTGTGATTTTTGTCTTCTAGACAGTGCTCGGGAACAAGAAGAGCATACCAATCCGACTTCAATAGTAAGTGCATTGCATACAACTGTAAGTTCTTGGGGAATAGAACTAAAACATTCCTATATTTGCAATTAGTTTGCAAACAGGTTTTTACAGGGATGTGTTCTTTAGAATAACTGATACCGGTATCATGTTCAAACCAGATATTTTCATTGTTTTTACAGCCAAGTGGTAGCAAAGAGAGAGTTGGTATGTAGCAGGTTTTTTTAATATTTTTCGCATTTTGGTTACCTCAAGTATCAAAGAATCTTAGACAGAAGATAAAGACAGATTTGAATTCATTTTTGTCAGAAGTTTGGAAAAAATACTCTGAGGACTCTGATCTGTGACCTTTCAAGCCTGTTAGACACACTGAAACCACTGTAAATCAGGCAAAGAAGCTCCATTCTTTGCTGTACTTCTAACTCATTCGGACTTCTCTGTTGTTTCCCTTCTTCCAAATTAGTTGCTCTTTATATTTGTACAGCTTATCGAGTAACATTGGTAGTATATTTAGCAGTGTAGGTAATGTAAGTTTTACTTTGTACACATGCTGAATTTGTTATTGATGCATCTAGACAATCTTTGAGGAAAATTTCCAAGCATTCAGTGATTTCACAGCCATTACATGTAGGGTTGTTTTAATTTCAGTCACTGAGTATGGACAGAAAAACCGTCATGATGTTGAAGAGAAGGAACTGAAGGAGTTTCTCAGACTTCAAAAGTTGGCAAGTAAAGATGATACGCAAACTGAAGGTAAATGACATAAACAGAACATTTTAAAGAACAAAATATTGAAATAACTGAGAGCAACTTGCAATTGACAGAATTGTCAGCTTAATCACTCATTATCAAATTAATTGTGCATTAATTAAGTTTGAAAAATAAGAGGCTGCACTTTCCAATGTGGTTAAAGATGCCGTTGAATTTTCATATATTTTTAGAGATGAGATCCAAGGTTGCTTTTGTTCAGTTGTAAATTGGTGAATCTATCTGGCCGACCTTATGTAGATATTTAGTTTGAAAGATAAAATGCAAACAGCTTGTGTAAGAGTATCTCATTCCTTTGACAGATAATGAGCGCCCAACTTCAGGACTTCAAAAAGTATTCAAGTATGAAAATGTGATTGTATTTCCCCTCTCTAGTGGTAAACAGAACAGAAAAAACACTTTTTAATGATAAGTGTTTTTCTTTTTTCCTGGGTTTCCTTGCATCATGGAAAATCTGAAAAGTCATGGAATTTGTCAACATCATTTTCCAGGCCTGGAAAGTTATGAACAGTCATGGAGTACATTTAAAATTATATTTCTGAGGAAAAAAAAAATTAAGAGAGGCCATGTTTAGAATATAATTTTCATATTATTTGAAACCATTTCAGTCCAAGAATATTTTGTGGAAACAGATGGAATTTTATAGTCTTGAATATGTAAAAACCATCATTCTGTCTTTCTTGAACTTATGTTTAATTCCACCATGTCTATAAGCCCTAAGGGTTGCTCCCAACATGCTTATTGGATTGAAGCTTACCATTTGTATTTCAGTGCCTTGGTTTCTCCAGTGCGGTCATTACTTGGAAATTAAAATATCCATTTACTGACAGCATCATCAGACCCATGAGGAAGAAAGTTGTCTTTTTGGTTTGAGCCCAACAGAGGAAAAGAATCCAGCATAAAGAATAACCAATTTCCAAAAAGCTGAGTTGAATTTTAAATTGTATGTTGTGTGATCAAATTTATCCCTAAAGTACAGTTTTATCAATTTTTTATACTTCACACAAAAGACTTGAATTTAACTTATTATAATATTGTAAACATTTGAGATGTCATTATGTAGCTTTTGTAATGCAGTTCATTAATAAAATTAAGAAGTCTTTCAGGAGAAACAATTGATAAGCTCACAAGGTTGGTGTATTTTTCTCTGATCTTTGTCAATAACAGCTATGGCAGATCCAGGGGAGTGAGGTGATCAAACCCCTGAACTATGATGTTTTTCAAAATGTTAATGATGAACTTAACCATGTATTAAGTTACCAATTTCTGTATTTATAAGGGATCTACTCTTGACAATTCTTTTAAGATCACTGCTCATTTCCAGCACTCATTTTCAAATGAATGTTTAAAACAGAAACTGTGGATCATCACCTGAAATTTTCCCCTGGCTCTTCTTTCTGAATGTCATGCAACCTTTCTCCTAAAAGAAGCTTTTGGCAAGGGGGAGAACATTGACTGATATCCCAAAGAATGGCAGGTACAATTTACGCTTAAAAATTTAGCTGATTTCCTGTCTTCAATTTATCCATCCCTGGTCATTGTTGTCTCATTCATTAATACACCTGTTAAATGTTACAAATGAGTAGCACACTTCAGAATCTCTCTCTCTACTACGCCATGTAAACAAAGGGATGCAAAACAACTATTGCAACGGAATCAGACTAAAACTTTTTGTGTTAAATATCACCAGTTTCTTCCGTAGGACAATTGACAAGAAGAAGAATCTTCATGAAAGAATCAGTTGTTTTTGTGTTCATTGTCTCTGTCATTCTTTTCCATTGGAGTTGGTTCTTCTCTCCTAAAACAACAAACGATGTTTAGTATTTTATCATGAGTAAGGAACAATTTCAACTGTAAAGCATATTGCTGAAATACATATAAGATGTCTTGCAGGTAGAGCCAACTCTGGACCATGGTCAGTTAGGTTGGGTCAGCAAAGCATGGCAATCTCTCCTCTGCCCCAGTAGACAATTATCAAACATTTTCGAAATATTTGCTAATAAAAAGAAATACACACAAGTTAGAAACATGAACAAGCCCAGCTAGGTAATGTTATTTATTCACAATCACTGATCAGATATAAAATTGCCTCATTTTCTTAAAATCAAACGTGACGTTACCTCCCACCAGCATAAGTGGGGCCCACTGGGAAGTTTTGTTGAAGCCGTTGCTTCTGAGCCACTTCCTGGGCCTGGTGAAGAGATTCACTGGCACTTTCTCCACGGTCTCGGTGTTGGTAGAAATGCTTCATGAGCTGTTCCGTTGCTTCGTCGTCTATAGCCCACCTTGTGGCTAGCGCTGAACGTGCACCGGATGCTAAGAACGTTGTGGCGATTCCAATGACTCCCTCAGCTTTGATCAGTGTACGCCCACTGTGACAACAGCTTAGTACAACAAGTTTAGCACGCACTCGAATGTTTGAAATATCAGACATTGTCAAAAGGAAGTCTTGTTACTCGGGAAAGCGTTTGGTACAACCATTAGTGGAAAGGGCAATTTCCCCTCTTTCAGCCTCCCCATGTGCAGCCAGATGTATCAAGCTCACTAATGGTATGGCTTGCAGCACGGCCTCCCTTGTTGCATGCACTGCCAACAAAGGTTGAACGCCCAGGATTTGACCAACCCCATGTGCTTCCTTTCTTGCGCCAGGTAATGGTACAAAGGTCCTGAGACGTTCCTTGTAGTATACCCTGCCAACCGTTGGATCACCCACAACCAGTGCGCCTGTCTGACTGTGATAGTCCGCTGAACATTCCTGAATGACGCTGAGAGTCATTAGGGAAGGGACGATGCGGATCCAGTGCGTGTTTGATAAACACTCTCCGGCTGGCCCGTCACGTAGGGCAGGAAACGGAACACGGTAAGAGGAACGCACCGACACGATGATGATTTCAGGCTCTGTCAGTAAATCTACAACAGGAGCAATAATCATTTTATGACACAAGTGAAAAATTCTTTCGTCATCTTTGGTTTCATTACCTTGCGAAGAACGGACTTCGAAATTCTCGTGGGGTTTGATGCCAAAGCTGACTGCACTTTTCCTAAAGATTTGCTCTACATTGACAACCGACTCCGCACGGAGAACGTCGTCATTCAGGATAGCAGAGATTCTCACGTGAATGTTCCCATTTGATTTTAAAAGCCAAAGACGAACAGACCGCTCAGAATACGACATGTACAAGACAGCACAGTTTCTCTCTTTCATCACAATGTTTTCAATCCCAAACTATGATTTTAAGCCAGCTGAGAGTGGGTTATCAACGGAGAACTTGTCCGCCATGAGTTCTGAAAGTTTTTAGCTCGTTGCAGCCTCCAAGGATCCTGTACCCTCTCCCTTCTTGTTTCTTGTCTTCAATTTCTCTTGCGATGGCAAGTTCTTTCTTATGATGTTCCTGAGCCTCCTGGTGTTCACCTAAACATGTAAACAACATTCCAAGTTTCCCATGCTGTCTATTCTCGTCTTCTCTATTACCAATCTCTGTTGCGATAGTGTGTGCCTTCTCGCAATGTTCCTCAGTCCCCAGGTATTCACCAAGCCCTAGAAACACATCTCCAAGCTTCCCGCATTCTGTCTTGCTTCTCCTTCCTTGTCATTCATTTCTGTTGCGATGGCAAGAGCTTTATCGTAATGTTCTTTAGCCTTCTGATATTCACCAAGCGATTGAAACACAGTTCCAAGGTTTCCATATAATCTCCCATCTTCTCTCCTGTTGCCAGTTTCTATTGCAATGGCAACTGCTCTTTCGGTGTTTTTCTTTTTAGCCTTCTGGTATTCACTGAGTGATTCAAGCATAGCTTCAAGTGCCCGTACACTTCTACTACTTTCTTGTCACCGATTTCTATTGCTATAGCAAGTGCTTTCTCGTGTTGTTCTTTAGCCTTATGGTATTCACTAAGTGAGTGAAGTACACCTCCAAGGTTTACAAAGTGTCTCGCCTCTTCTTTCTTGTCGCCAACTTCTTTTGAGATGACGAGTGCTCTTTCGTGATGTTCTTAAGCTCTCAGGTATTCACCAAGCGATTCAAACATAACACCAAGGTTCCCGTTCATTGCTCCTTCAGCTTTCCGGTCACCAATTTCTATTGCAGTGGCAAGTGCTTTCCCTAGATGTTCTTTAGCCTTCTGGTAATCACCAACCGAGTGATATGCAGTTCCAAGGTTCGCGTTCATTTTTCCTTCAGCTTTCCTGTCACCAATTTCTACTGCAATGGAGAGTGCTTTTTCGCGTTGTTCTCTAGCTCTCTGGTATTTACAAAGCGAAAGAAATACAACTCCAAGGCTTCCAAAGTGTCTCACCTCTCCTTCTCTGTCACCAACTTCTTTTGCAATGATGAGTGCTTTTTCGTGATGTTCTTTAGCTCTCAGGTATTCACTAAGCGATTCAGACACATTTCCAGTGTCTATTGTAATGGCGAGTGCTTTCCCTAGATTTTCTTTAGCCTTCTGGTAATTACTGAAGGATTGAAATACAAGTCCAAGTCTGTTGTGATTTAATAATCCACCTCTCTTGTCACCAGTTGCTTTCATATGGTGAGAGCAATTTCAAAAAGTAGCTTCTACAAACCGATTTTGATTTCGATACTTGTCTCCCAGTTCTCTGGTTAGTATTCCAACGTCATTTAATACTTGTACTTTAGAGATATCAAGGTGAATACCAAAGTCTAGATGGATGAGTAAAATTAGACATTCTTTCAGTAATTCAGTCGCTTGCAGGACACGATCAGTCTTCAGAAGAAATATGGCAACATCCAAACCTATCTGGATCCCATTTAGGATTTCTTTTGTGTCGTTTATTACGGCTCCCCCTGGTACTAAAAAAAATATATGAAAAAAATGAAGGTGTGTTCCTCGCATTTGAGCTGCAATTAAACTGAGAAATTGCAAGAAAGGTTTCAATGGTATTCAAACCCTTGCCACCGTGTAAGAACACAGTATGAACCTGATCAGAAAAAAGAAGGAAATTGCCAAAACCCTGAGATAAAAAAAGATCGCATTCCATCTTTATCATGAGATACACAGTATAGCATTGCAGTTAGTCCGTTTTACAGGAGAATTTTCAACTCCTCAAATTGTTTGTTGCCGTGCGCGAGTTTCAGTCACCTAACTCCAGGACCTGATTGACATGGAACTTCTCCTTTTCAATAGATCAGCATATGATGTGGCCAACATATAATTAGAAAAGAAAAACTTGTTAGTAGAAGAGTTTTATCTGGATAGAAACCAAATTGGGTTTGCTAATTTACAAGAAAATGTATCGGCGTTTGAAGAGAGATTTGCGAATCAGATCTTAGTCAAAATTGTGGCGCAGACCTCTTTGTTTTGATTAAAATTTTAAACACAACTTGAAGCTGTGGTTTGCAACGAATCTTCACCAGTGGCTGCGACATTTTACATCTCTTGAGCTCCCAACATTAGATCAAGCCAAATTTCTGTTCAAATATTTTCATTTTGAGTATTACTTAATAAGTTGATTTTTTATCGCTTACATGTATCTCTGGAAAAAGAAACTTCACGGTGCCCCTGATTTAGGTTTAGATTGTGTGACCAAAAAACTGAAATTAGACTTTTCCTGAAAAAGAAAGACAAATGAAAATAGCAGGATGTAAGAAAAAAAATTTAACTTGAATAGTAAGATCCTCCATTAGAATCATACTTTCTGTCTGAAATATGTTCCCTCTCGGGCCAAGGAAGTATTTCGCTGAGCACAAATTTCTCACCTCCTCCGTCACCCTTCCTAGAATTCTCATTTATCACTACCCGACATTTTATCTATAAGCTCTTAATTAAGTTGTTTGCTTATCATGAAGTGTAAGAAGAAAAATCTTGAAGCGTTTCCATACGCCCTGTGAATAAGACGTATTGGATTACTTGAGCAATAGAGGACTTTTTCAGCATATACAAAGCCTCATCTAAATTACACGAGGAGGTTTGGAAGAATTCGAGAAAGATGGGCTAACCTGAGATGCAATCGGGAAGGTTTTCATTACTTTCAAGAATTCTCTCAACCTCTGAATGTTAAGGTGGGGCTATGTAATCGCAAAAAAAAAAAAAAGAAAAACCTCCACTGATTGCCCGTATGAAATATCCAAAAACAAAAACCAAAATTCAGCAAATGAGAATGTGACATCTCAACCGTATTTACACACACCTATCGTCCAGTGAAAGCGCGCGCACCATCCTTAATATTTTATAAAAGCCAATCGAAATCAGCTTATCGTACCTGATGGTATGAGCGTAGAAATGTCATTGAACCGCGTTACTATCTAGCAGTGACCTGTGACCATAAGAAAGACGAAACGGCAAGGTGAATACAAGGTTAACCTGTGGTTTATGGAAAATTACATTAGTTTGGACTTATGTGGCTTCACGAGTTATCCGATTACTACAATCTGGATTATAAGTCACAATTTTGGCCCGGAGTTCATCTATAACCATATTTACCAGCATACATTTAACCTTGAGAATACAGGTAAGTATAAAAACTGGCGCAGATAAGCTTTATACATGTACGCATTAGGTAACTAGCTAGCTGTTTATTCTACCTACGTCTATACTCCATTGTTCCTCACTGTTTCAATTCCATAATAGTGTTCTTGTTTTGCTGACTTTCTATCGAAGGTACTGCAATCATTTTAAGCTGGAGCAGTGGTTATACTGTGTTGAAATGGCTCTTAGTCATCTATACTGGGCTTGCTTAGGAGAAAAGTACTTCCATATGCTAATCTCGTTGAACTAACTTATGTATCACTGAATTTAGACAAGGCAAGTATTCCGTCATATTTTAAGTTTAAAGCTTGGTTGCCTGGAAATCTTATATGAGTACAAGGCTATTGTCAGGTAGAGTTTTCAAAGACGCCTCAGTTTAGCAGGATAGATAATAGATTTGTTGTTTGGTTTCGTTACGTCCGATTTCACATAGGGCATCAATGCAAATCATGAACGGGAAATCAAACAGAACCTTGTCTCTACATCGACGAATAAAGCTATGTTTAGTAAAATTGTGCTATTTTTTCTAAGAGAAGTTGAGCGCTCTGACTGGCCCTTAACTAGCTCACTATTAAGACATTGTTTCAGTTGCTCCTATGCTGCTTTGATATACCAATTGCAAGTAAAGAATTCAACAACATAATTTATCTGTATAAGTTCCTGAAGTCACTTAATTCCTTTGATGAATGAAACTGCGAATCCTCTGTTTTATTTTTAGTGGAAAGCTTCAGAATAATCCGGCGAAATAAAGGGCTTATCTGAGAATGCTTACAAATTAGGTACAAAATTGTTGATGGTGACAACAGTGAAAAGGGACGTGGCTAAATAAAGAGGCTTGAGGCATACAATATTGACCAAAAATGATCAGGCAGAAAACAAAATCACTGATTCAAATACTAAGTTCAGCTAAAGACTACACTGTATCACAGTTCTTGAAAAGTTTAAGGAATGACTGATCACACAGACAAATGAAGAAGAAATTGGCAATTTCAATGTCCCTCTTCACACACGAATAATTATGTCGCGAAATATTATTCATCGCTTGGGGCAAAACATTTCACTGAGTCTGCAAGTTAAAAGTGTCAGGGGTGTGCGCATTTTTCTTGAAAAAAAAAAAGGGTAAAAAAATAAATCCCGCCTAAAAATTACAGACAGGTTTCTACACTACTCGATGGCGAGGAATTCAAACCTTCCCTCATCTACTTCATCATTTTCCGTCTAAAATGATGTTAGGATATTGCATTTCCCAAAGAGCTTTAACTTCAAAAGCCGGGGTGCTTGAAAGATTGTCTCAGAGAGGTTGCAACCCGTCCAGCTGAATTGTCATTGAATATAAAATCAGGTCCGGCTGTGTAAGATTGCACCCGTAGAATAACTGTTAAAATAAATACCGCCTGATTTATTTTTAGGAATTTATTAATATACATAGAGTGTTTGATCCTCTGATTTCTAAATATCTGAATATTTTCAAAATGAAAAGGTTATGTATTTCACGTTGGCAAAATGCAAAATCCTTTGCAGGAAAATGGCGTTACATCCCTTCAACGACGAGCAATTGAATTATTTCAAATTCGCTGCAATTGCTTTGAATGAATTTCCCAGAGCATTGCGCCAGACATTCAGATCGATGTGGGACAACAGTTTTGGACGTCGTCCTGGCTATCAACCTTGGGATGACTCCGTTGTAGTTAGAAATCTATTTCTTGTTGAAGAGGGTGGCACAACAAGAGTTCCAGTGCACCTCTCATTCGATGAGTGGGATTGTACTGCCCTGTTTCAGGCCACCCTCTATGCCCATTCGTTCAGTTTACCGGCTAGCAGAGGTCATTACAAGACACTTGGTGAATTGTACGTGAAACCCCGTAAGTTAGCGCGTGGAACTTTTCATGCTTCTGTGTTCAGCCCTAGGGGAGACAGTGCTGAAACGTTAGCTCTCGCTATTGATCAATTGCGACTTTTAAGAAATTCACTTTGTCACTCGCACAGCTCCGAAATTAGTAAAGTTACGTTTGATCAGTACATTCAGCACTCCAAAGACGTATTTGCTGCCCTTGGTGTCAACTCAGGCCAACTTGATGTCATAGAAAGTTTGTCAGAGTCGGACTTTCCCATACAAAGAGTTCAGGAATTGCGGGAATGTATCAACGAGGAGAATCGCGCATATTCAAGATTTCTCGAGGACACCATGAGTTTAGGTATAGAAACTATCCAAGAGGAGGCTGCTGCAACCAGAAAAGACATCGCTGTGTTGAGGCAAGAAATCAACGCAGGTAACTAGTTCAACCTAACAAAGTGATTTTCCTTTATGTTCGAAAAGCATTAATAGTTGTCAAGCAGAACTAGGCAGTTTTATTAATTGCCAGAGCTCTAATATGCACCAGATAAAAACAAAATGAATTTGTGGTATTCGAACACCCTCCACCAAGAACCATGGTAATTTTGCTGAAGGCACTTCCAGATTTAGATATGTAACGTCAGTTGCTTAAAAATTATACAAATACTCTTAGGAATTTTTCTCGAACCACATCAATGCCATGCGTGTTCTTGCTATGAAATAGTCCTGGACCCATGCATGTTTGTCTATGTATCTTTTTAACCTAATAGTAATTGTTGTGTATCTTGATGACCCAAGAATCATATTACGATTTATGCTCTCCTTTCAGTGTTCTGTGGCTGAGATCATATTATTTTTCAGTTTGATTTTGACGATTTGGTGCCATTCTTAAGAATTTTGTTATTTTCTGATAGCTATGCATGTTGTGATCAACATTGAGAGCATCACACGAGCACGAACAGGGAGAAACCAACCGTACAGAAGGTTACAATTACCCGATGGTACCCCTGGATCTCCCACGACGTATATTGATCAAGGCCGAAGACCAGCGCAGAGGACGGAATGTCCAGCAGAGCTTCAGCTAAATGCTTTAGATCACTCGACAGAGATTCAGATGTGGGATGTCATTTTGTCCTTCAAGAAAGCTTTTGGAGTATTTTTACAATATTCGACTTTTAAACTTAAGGTCTTAGTACGTAGCCATGATAGGGGAAGTTTGATAATCACAATTGAATGCAGCTCTTTGCAGATCCTCGAAGGATTCTGGGAAGATTACCGCAGTGGCCTCCTTAACAATGTGGCCCAAGAAATGCTCGTGAGACCGGAGGTTTTGGAGAAGCTTGACTGTACTGAAATCAAGCTGAAAACCTTTATTTCTGAGGAGGAATACGAAGAAGGAAAACAGATCTTCAAGAACAGCTCAAGTAAGTCATCAAGGTCTCCCACCGACGTGCCAGCGAGTGAAACCACAGAATTCCAGACATACTTAAACTTTAAAAGGGGATGAGTTTCTAAGGAAACGGCGGTTCCATTGTCTTTCAGCAGTTAGTTGAATCTTCAGCTCGCTAAATGAACTAATGACTTACTCAAATGTGTAAGAAATGGGACTGAAGACAGATACGTCTAAAATAAATACCTTTATCGCTCAGAGTGGGCAAAGGTCCTGCGGAGGACTGGATTTCGCGTGAAAGGAAAATTATAATTTTTTAAATTAATGCCACAGACAACCTTAGAAAAAAATTGTCCAAGTACTACCAACAGAAGTCTACCTAGTGAGTAGCCACAAATGGAACAAGTTTTCAGTCGTAGGTTGAAGAATATTTGTGACATGAACTCTTTGTAACATACTGGCCTAGTATGATAGCTTCCTGGGGATGCACCTGAAGTACGAGTTTGATTCGGTATGGGAGCAATTGGAATCTTTTGAAAGTCTCCAAATGTCTGTCAAAAACAATGCGTCATTTTTCGTTTAAATCACCAAGCTCAAAATCAACCATTTTCATTTCCACCGATTTAGTGCACGTTCATTGCAAGCAGACTGACACAAAGTCTGCAGTTGATACAATATTGTGCTACTTTGTTTACTAATATTGCAATCTTACCTCAGTTTTTCAGTCTGAATTGCGTACAAGTGATGTAATTCGGAAATGGCCAGGAGAAGAAGCCTCAGAGAAAGCTGACACTTATCATTTATTAGGATGCAAGCAATATATCTCAGAAGACTTTACCTCCGCGCTTCGGTCTCATCAGGGTGCGCTTGCCATCAGACGCAAACTGTATGGAGAGGGACACTCAGACACAGCTGACAGTTACCAACTAATCGGGTGCACGCAAAACGAGTTGGGGGACTTCACTTCAGCCCTTCAATCTGCAAAGCGTGCGCTTGATATCAAAGGGAAGCTCTTTGGAGAACAACACCCCGACACAGCTGACTGTTACCACCTGCTAGGGTGGACCCAACATGAGCAACACGACTTTGCCTCAGCTCTTCGATCTGCACAGAGAGCCTTGGGCATAAGAAGAGAGCTTTTTGGAGAAGTTCAATCAAGCACAGCCTATAGTTACCATTTACTTGGTTGGACCCATCATGAGTTAAACGACTTTAGCTCAGCTCTTCAGTGTGCACTGCGTGGGCTTCGTATCTGACTTAAAATTTTTGGAGAAGAAGACATAAGGACTGCAGACAGTTACTATCTTCTTGGATGGACGCTTTATGAGTTAGGCAATTTTGACTCAGCGATGCAGTCTGCATGGCGTGCGCTTCACTTTAGACGGAGGCTGCTTGGAGAAGAACACCCAGACACAACTGACAGTCAGCGATTAATCGGGTTGACGAGATCTGCCCTTTACATTCGACGGAGGCTATTTGGAAAAGAACACCCACGCACAGCTGACAATCAGCGATTAATCGGGTTCACGAGATCTGCGCCTTACACTAGAGTAAAACGGAGGCTGCTTGGAGAAGAACACCCAGACAAAGCTGAAAGTCAGCAATTATTCGAGTTGACGAGATCTATGTTAGACGAATTTATCTTTGCTCCAATTCACGCTGACGAGCCTTGATGTGTTTGCAGAAGAATATTAAAAACAGCTGACCTCGAACCACCTCTGCGGTCTATAGATCATGCTTTAATCCGGCGGCCAACTCAGTGTAGCTTCGCGCGCGTGCGGCAGAGTCCCATACACATGGAATATGGTCAACCTCTTTTCGTTTGGTTGTCACGTGACTGACCGAGCGTACGTACGTACATACGTACGTGCCTTCAGATTGCACGGGTAGGGTAGGGGAGACTATCAAAACGAAGGGAGGGATGTCTCAGGCTAGTCTTGGCAAATGCATATCTTTTACGTTATCATTAATATTACGAACTTGGGAGCTCCGCTTTTAGGCTTGGCTAAATCTATATTATTGTTATAACTAGTATCAAGATTATCATTCTTTCCAGTTACCAGCAATGTCATTTTTATGGTTTGCTATAAATGCTGTTTTCCAGGGGAAACCTGTTTCGCAGCTGAAGCATCGAAAATTTTATTTATGTTTTGGGCAAACCCTTCAAAAATTTAGGAGGCCAGGAGGAGTGCCATTCAAGTAATGAAAAAATTGGCGGCGAGATCCAGGTGTCCCAGCTTCACGTCTCGCAAAGAAGTGCAAAGGTTTATAACCTATCAGTTCATTCCTGAAAGTGTTAGTTGTTACGGCATCAATTTACTCGAGGAACTGTTGAGAATAAAACTGACCCACCTCTCGTGTCAAACGCTTGCTTCGTTCGCTTTTAAAAGAGATTAGAGAGATTTAGCACCGCGTTACCGCGTTACAGTTTCCCCTTTCACGTTTCACGTAAAATAGCGTCAACCTTACTGCGTAAGCTTCGCGTAAGCTCTCGTCATAATAGTGACATTTAGCACCAGGGTTTTCAGCGGAAACCTCGAACGGCAAACCGGTGGAGGTCACGTGAACAAGCCCTGCGGTCACGTTCGGAGTTTTCAACGCGCGTTTTCAACGGCAAGAGGTAGGTTTTCACGTAAGTGATTTACCTGAACGTTTTTTATCCTGATTTTGTTTTTATGCCACGTATAAATCAGAAATTTATGTAAACCAGTCCTTTTAGAACAAGTTTAGACATATTTTTTGGTGAATGAGTGAAAATAGGACTTCTTGTTGCCCTTTGAAAATCAAACACTGCTGTTGTCTGGAAATTCAATATGGCGGCCTCTTCAATTTCATGTTTTTGTCGAAGTTTTCGGTCGCTAGTGGCCTTTTGTGAGCTCATAAATGAGGTTTTCCTCACCTTTAAGGTTTATTATTCAAGCAGCAGTAGATGGTATCTGAGAAAGCTTAAAATTTTTTATAATTCCAGGGTATCATGGCTCCATTCCGATGGCCAGAAATGAAGCACGAGTTAGCCCTTGCAAAGGAGGTGGCAAAGTATTTACCTGAAAAGCCCCAAGAGTGGGACGAAGTAGCAAAAATACTCAGCAATGCTTTTTCTACTGATGATAAACCAGTAGAAGTCAAAGGGAGAGGATGTCGAGAAAAGATGGATAGAATACTTGAGAAATACAAATCGGAGGACGCCAAAGCTTTGAAAAGGTAACTGTCCCAACACTTTCATTCGCTAAAGGCACATGGTTACATCTTTGATGTTCTACATTTACAGTTAAACCTGTATCAAGCGAACCTGTATTAATGGTCAAACTGTATTAAGCGGTCAATTTTGATAGCCTCGAAAATTTCTCCCTTACTTATTATTCCAAATATTGTGACCTCTGTTAAGCGGTCACCTTTTACAATGCAATTTGGTCCCAACGAGTGTATTTTTATTGTATCAAGCAATCACTTCATATAGTAAGAAGGTACCATCCGAATGTGCAATCAATTATAGCTAAATTAGTACTCAAAAGCTGTAGTTTAGTTTATTACAAATGAGCAAGAAATATAAATTTCTTACAGTGATCAATAAAAATGTAGGTAGGGCTGAACAATGTCAAATTCTTTATACTGTAGATGTTGAACCTTCATTAAACAATCAACCAATACAAAGCTACTGGTGACCATTTTACACAGGTTTGACTGTAATTTGACTTTGAAAGGTCAGGCACAGAAGAGGAGTTGACTGAGCTGCAGCAGCTCTGTGAGGACATAATTACATACAGAAGAGATATGGCAGAGATGAGGAAGACAGAAAAGGAGGCAAAGAAAAAAAAAGAGGAAGATGACAGACAGAAAGCTGAGGAAATGAGAAAGGCAGCTGTAGAAAGATTAGCAAGTTAATATACATGATAATTTGATAGCTGTATTACCATAAGTATTAATCATCCAACTGTTCCAAAAAGAGAATTCAGGCTTGTGCGGTAGTCAAACCCATGACCTCTGCATGACTGCTGCAGTGCTCTGCACCAGGAATGCAGAGGTCACGGGGTGAACTCCTGCTCAAGCCAGAGTTTCTTTTGGGCTATATTTTCACTACAGCTTAATTAGTGTTCATAACTGCGATGATCATTCACACATTCATTGTACAACATGCAGCCAAAAGTAGCTCATATATGAATCCTGATCAAATTGTCACTGTTGAAAGCTGATTTAGTTTCAACTCTTTTTCTCTTAGAGCGTCGCAGTGATACATTTAGTAAGTCTGATGAAGATTCAGGGGGGTCCGATAGTGGTGATGGAAGCACTTCTTTGAGAGGTACATTACTGTAGTGTACAAATATTCAATGCTGATTGATCTTTAAAACCTCTGTTTGATTACAGTGTAATAGCTGTGGCTGATAGTGCATTTACATAAAGAAATAGACAATGGCCAGCTATTTTCAAACAGTAGTATTTTTGTGAGTGCCTGAGACATGTATTTCAAAGCATTTTTATGAAACAACATTTGTCACTTGTGGTTTGATTTTGCGGGGGTTCAAAAATTTTCAAATTAATTTGATTTTAAACCCCTTCAAAAGTGCAAACAGCATTTTAGTGAAACACCTATAAATAGTGTGATGGTTGTTATTACTTTAACAATTTTCAAGTAAATTGCACAAACGTTTGTACATTTGTTATTTGAATTTCTCTGAAATACTACTTTCACTCTATTGCATTGGTAATAAAGTGTAAGATAGGATAAGATAAAAGATCAAACTTCGTTGAAAGAAATTTAAGGCAACAACAAACTTTGATCATTATAGGTTCAAAGAGAAAAAGGGTCCAGAAGCGTGCAACTAAATGTTCAGCAATGGATATGTTGACAGAGAAATACTCTCAGAAAGCTGAAATTAAAAAGGATGAGCTAGAACTTAGAAGAATGGAGTTGGAATTTGCCAAGGAAAAGTATGCCGCAGAGGCAGAAGAAAGAAAGGCAAAGTTAGAAATGGAAATGCAAGAAAGGAGGGCAATTCTTAGCCTTTTGAAAGACCGTCTTTAGAAGAAAAAGGGGAAAGAAAATGTTTTGTAGCTTTGTGTCCATTTTACCACTGCATGTTCCATTGTTTTACCATGAGCAAACCATTGGGCATTACCTTGACTGGACTTTTCACTTCATGGATGTCAACTTTATTCACATGGGCCAAAATATTGTGAAGGCATGTTACAAAGAATGTTTATCACTAAATTGTGTGCCTGCATATGGCAGCTGTTGTGTTTCACAACATAATTATTTCATCCAAGTAACAATTAAATTTCAACTCTTCGTTTGAATTTTGTTTGGAGTAAGGGGGAAGGGGGGTTCCTGGTACCACCTCCTGACTAAACAGACTCAGACAGTTACCAGGCCTCTACACTATCTTTTCAACTTACTAGCCAAGTGGCTAGTGGCATGTTAGATGTTACAACACTTTCAGTTAGTTTACTAGCTAAACTGGCTGGTTGAAATCGAAAACCACCAACCAAAACTGAATTTCTACTAGTCTGGCCAGAAGGCTATCGTCAGTGTCGAGCCCTGGTTACAGTTACATATAATGATTTGTTTACTTACTCTACATTTGTCCAGACAGGGTTATAGCTGGGTTCTCTCTAGCAATGCAAACATGAGGTGCAAGCAAAATTTGCAGACTCGGTAGTGCATTTTCTGGTCGCCAATTAGTGCAAGACATCTGAGGCTGTATGTGGCTGGGTTGGCTTTGATTTTTGCTTAAAAGATTTTTTGATGGATGATTTTCAAGCAAAAAGCCTTCAACTTGACGTGTTAGCTTGTTTATTTGTTTTTCAGTTTATTTCATTAAAGATTTTCCATTTTATAAGCTGCCTCCTCAAAATTACAGTATGGGAAGGCCCACTCACTATGCATTGCCATTTCAAGCTTGGTTACAAAACCAAAAAAAGATAGTAATGGTCAAAAAAAAAATTGTTTGCATTAGAGATTAGAAAGGTATATTTCCAATGAAGGGGGATCAAGGTAAAAAAATGTGCTGGTTTGTGACCCATACAGGCAAGTATGGCAATTAATTAAGATACTTGCCACTAAGTAATACTTACCAACAGGCTGCAGCAAAACCTTGAGATTTTTTTTAAAGTCTAAGTAGGCAAAATTTTGACAAATTTTACCGAAGCCCCACTCCACACATGTCCTGACTTTGCTCATTTCTGTATTGAATGCTTGTTCATCATCAGTAATATGGGCTCCGCAAAAGGGTCCAATGATGTTGCGTGCTAAACCATAGGCAGGGTCCCCATACACAACGTATGGCTCTCCTGTGGGTGTCTGGAATCTGCTAAGCTTGTCTGTCAGTCCACTTACACCAAGCATAAATGCGTCATGTCGACGTCCCTCTATTGGGCCAAACATGTGTGCAATCAGGCCGTTTGGTGCCACAACTGACTGAGAAAATAACCCATGTTAACACCATAATTCACAGCTTTTACTACATACCACAAAATCCTTCTTATAAGCCCCTGGTTACATTCCCATTTTCTCCTGATTCCATTGTGCTTTTATTTCTTTAGGACAAAAAAGTACTTGGAAATTGTATAAGCCCTGGGCTGGCACTGCAAAATCCTGGTTACTATCCCAACTCCTCTCCCAACCTGCCAAACTCATTAGCCAAATGCCCATTTGCACATGTAAAAATTAATTGTTCTAAGAATAAAAGGCCTTCAAAGTTGTGACAGCCAAGGTTTTAAAACCAAGATTTGATGATACTTGACTCTTAGAAAAATGACATTTTCAGGAAGTGTGCGCGTGTGCGTGTGCGTGTGCGTGTGCGTGTGCGTGTGTGTGTGTGTGTGTGTGTGTGTGTGTGTGTGTGTGTGTGTGTGTGTGTGTGTGTGTGTGTGTGTGTGTGTGTGTGTGTGTGGGGGGGGGGGGGGGGTTGGAGGCTTAATTATATGACTAAGGTGCCTTAACCAAGACTGGAAGGGGGTGGGGAGTAATTAAGGTTTCTTACGAATTGTTAAGATGCATCAGACCGAATTAAAGAACGGTGATAATACTTGCCTGAAATTTCAAGCAATGTACCCTTTTATGTCCACTGAACATGATGCGCTGATTGCGGATGGGGCGTGCAATAGGTCTCGCTGTCCCATCAATGAAACCCCAGCATTGATTGAGCGGTGCTCCTTTATTGTTTATGACTTGAGAGAAAAACTCGGGGTCCAACCACACTAGATCTAACGAATCGAGTAAGTGTTGAAACCGGTCATAGAGGTCATCCATTATCTAGAAATGCAAATATTCATTTAGTCAAAATTTGCACATGTTATTTGTCTTTAATTGCAAAATAACTTAATATTACATAAAAACATACCGTGTTAAATATTAGACTGAGCTCAGACCCAGACCTTCCGAAAAAGGGTACCAGATCGCACCATCTTGCTGGGTAGACCAATCTCCTGAGTAAGATCATTAAGGCCTCCATCCCAGTTGCGTGTGTTCGCTGAACGCAAATGTAATACTCTGGGATTTCCAATGCAGTCAGGAGGCGTTGCATGTCGTGTTTTTGGAACCTGTCATTGAAGTTAATGTTTTTTAATTTGTAATTCAACGAAAGGCTATCGTGTCCAAAATCGGGAAAAAAAAACCAACCTAAACATCGTCTCACACTGAATTTCAGTCAAGTCTTCCAAATTGAGCCGTATATAGTCGGGCTTGCTAGTTTCAGGGAACATGGCATCGACTAGAAGAAGATCCAGGTCGTCTTCATCGCTCGAATCATCTGAAGAACTGCTGTCATAGGCCAGAGCTACAGCAAGGATGTCCTCAAAATCATGCCTTAGAAATGGAGAATAAAACATTTATTTCTTATTTACAGATAAATTAAGGTTTGAGAACTCCAAAAAATCCTGAAATACATCAGCTTAGAAAAACTATTGAACCTTGCAGCAGCCGCCATTTTCTGGAAGTTCCCATAATTCGCTAGTTTTCTACGTAAATTTGCTTGAGGTTGGAGAAGTGTAGCTAAAGTGGTAGATGCCATAAACGTCGAACGTCAAACGCCTAACCTGGAACTGCCGTTTGAGGTCTGCCGTTAATTCGAAAACCCTGGTGCTAAATGTCTCTAATAGATTAAGGCGCCCTTGTATGCAAACGTGAGAAAATGGCGGGAAAAACGTGGTCACGTGGTCACTCTTGCCGTTCACGTAAATGCGGTGCTAAATCTCTCTAATGAGTGATTTCATTCACCACACAGCGTCTTGAATTGTGTTTAAATTCTTACTGGTTACTTGCGTGGCGTGCGACTGAGCAGTTACACATTTTTATCAGCGTCGCACGAGCGTTTCTTCGCCCGCAAGGAAGTTCAGAGGCCATGAGGAAAGCGAGCTGGCGAGAGGGATCTGGCACTAACATCAGTACCAATCCTCTTGCACACCTCTCGCCGCGCCGGCTCGCTTTCCCAGCAGACTTTTCCTAGCGTAGCCTTATAGAGCGTTTGCAGATGACGTCACAAATTTCGCGGGAAAGTTGAGTCGCCATGTTGGTGAACGACGTTTTACAACATGGCGGGATATCCTCTCTCAGATTATGCGAACACACTGGATCCCCACCTGAGAAAACGTTATTTAGAGAAGATTTCTTGTGTTGGAATCGACCCTCTCTCGTTATCAGATAAAAAATACGATCCATAGTGCCTGCCTCTGGTCGAATCGATGGATTTATTGTTGTTTTTGGTGGTTGACACGAGTTATTACAGTAAGGACTATTTTAAGGCGTATAGAAGTCTACAGAACATGGCTGTAAACATGAAAGTGTTGCTATTGAAACTTATGAAAAGATCATGAAGGAAAAGCACATCAACTTTCAGGTAACGAAATGTGGCACGTTTACCAATAAACAATATCCATAGTTACATGCCACACCTGACGTTTTGTGTAGGTGTGATTGCTGTGGGAATGGATGTGGGGAGGTCAAATGCCCCTATTGTTTAAAGGATACAGAGTTGGAGCATTATATTAACAAATACAACTTATGCCTACTTTTACCAAATCCAACAGTAAATATTCACTGCTGAAAAGCTTTATTGTGACTTTGTTGTTTGTGGTTTTCATGAGCAAATTGATCTCTTCTGTAAAAGAATTTTGCCTGATGTCAGCCACTGGCACTCTGTTGTTCCCAAACTTAATCACTTCTGGAGATACTGTTTGCTACAAGAAATTTTGGGAAGGTGGTATACTCAAAAGTGAAGTTTGTCTCATTCATCCCCTTATCCCAATTCTGCTTGTTTTTGCAGACTAGCAGCTAGATGGCCTATGGTAACATGCACAGACCAAGCATGTCCCATCTCTACTTTTCATTTATCTTGTTTGAAAATTCCAAAAGTACCTAACAAGTGGTTTTGTCCCCTGTGTCTAAAAACACCAGCAGCCAAAAATGAAAAATCAAACTGCAAACAGACCAGAGATATTTTGGATGAAGCTCTCAAATTAGACTTTATCTGCACATGCAAACAGAAACCACTGTTCATATAAACTGCTGAAATGCCACAACCCATTTTGTCAAGGTAGAAAGTTTTTTCATTTGCCCTGCTTATACTTCAAGCAGGTGCTGAACAATGCAATGACAACTTGGGAATGTATGGTGTGTAAGTCAGGAGGAAAAACTGAACAAAGGTTGTTAATGACACTTTCAATACATCTGATGATAGTGTTGTGATAACTGGTGTTTCAAAATGCTCTTCAGAAAAGACAGCATTACTTGCAAAGCTGAATGATGGGCATTATCAATTGATTTCATCACCCAATGGTTGGCTTGACTGTGATATTATCCATGAAGTACATGTTTGTCTAAGAAACATTAATCCAGATGTGGAGGGCTTTCAGAGACCAACTTTGGGCCCTGTTAGAAACTTCAATCAGGTTATTGGGGAATTTATTCAGATTCTGCATACTGGTAATGCCCATTGGGTATGTGTAAGCTCAGTAGGGTGTGAAGATGGCACTGTCAACTTGTATGACAGTTTGTATCATAACATTATTCTAAATGAAGTACATGAGCAGGTGCTCAATCTTGTTGGACATTCAAATTTTACTAGCATTCAAGTTGTCCCTGTGCAACAACAGACAAATAGCAGTGACTGTGGAGTATTTGCTGCCAGCTTTGCTACAAGCCTTGCTCATTGTATACACCCTGAAACAATGCAATTTGATGTCCCTAAAATGAGAAACCATTTATATCAGTCTTTAAAATCTGGTGTATTGAAAATGTTTCCTAAATTTTAGACTGCTTAAGGTTCATCTACAGTTAAAAAATTTTTGGAGAGAAAGAATACCCACTTTATTATAGTGAAAATAAAATAGTTGCCCGTGCAATGGACCTACATATTTGAATGCTGAAGATGGAGGGTAGGGACCCAGTGTACGTTGAATCGATCCAGATCTTTCGCAGCTTCTTCTGAAACGAAGTGCCGGCTGCAGACCCTATCGCGTTCTTAAATATCATCAGTTAAGTCATCGCTACTTATCGCACAGATCCACATTCTTCTTCGCTCAGAAGTAAGTTCTTCGGTGTACTCTCCTTGGCTATACTGAACACGTGGAACACGAAAAAACATTACTTTTCCGACGTTAGACCACTTCTTCCCTGTTTTGTTCCCACAGCTAATGATAAGGCAAAGGACCGTGATAACGAAAATATAAATATTACACTATTGTCATCTCAAAACCGTAAAATGTGCTCCAAATGTTACCTGTCACAATACTCACAGCTGATTATCATAGGACACCAACATGGCGGATGAAGTGGGTTACCATGACGATAAAGAAACTTGGTCACGTGAGTGAAAACGCTCTATACTGTGCCATCTGTAAAGTCACGTTCTGAACGACATAACGCGTAACTCTTTCACGAATGAATAGAAAATTAATTGTTCTCTCGCCCCTGTGTTGGTCTGAGTTATAAACCGTATCACGGGTCGAGTTCGAGCTCGGGTCAAGTTCGAATCAATTCAAATTTTTCCTTTGTTTTTAATTCGATAGAGTTTGCTTCACAAACCGAAACATCAGGAGACTTTTAGTTATTACGTACAATATCTATCATGGAAATAGCATCGAGCCTCTAAATGACTTAATAGTGAAATCCGAGACTCCTTACGACTTAAGAAAATCCCTAAAAGTTAAGGTTCATAGACCAAGAACAGAAATGGGAAGATCTTCGTTTAAGCACAGAGCTGCACTATCCTGGAACCTCCTTCCCGAAGACATGAAGAACTGTTCAAACTTAACTTCCTTCAAGAGAAAACTCAGGGAAAATAAGAGAATTCTGAAATCTATCAGTTTTGCTAAAGCTTCCTGCAGCGTTTCCTACAAATCTGTTGACTTTAAATACTTTTAACATTTACTCCGTATTGTTATTAATATTTATTTCTTTTAATTGTCATTATTTACATACCATTTTCGGTCTATTCACTAATTAGGTATTTTATAATTGATAGTTTAATTGATGCAGGTCCACATCAGGAAGTAATGTCTTGCCTATCCCTCAACCTGCTTTATTAAATAAACGATGATGATGATGATGATGATGATGATGATGATGATGATGATGATGATGACCTGGCAACCAGCTCGCAAATGGTCATTATCCGTTAAAGATTGTCATACAATTTTACTTTCGAACTGTAAAGCTGTAATTTAAAACTTATTTTGACTATTTTATCAGATGAGTATTTGTGCTAAAAGCATTTGTTGATCTCCGATTATTTTCCCTCATAAGGGCCACTACAACTTTTACTTTCTGTAAACAGCAATATTACAGCTTACCTCAAGGCGGGTAACACATATAACAAGGCTAACAAAATAAATAACTAGTGACCATTACTGACACATGATACGTCAATCGAAAAAGCATCCAAGTGGCTCAGGTCGGCAGGAACCAATATAATAAATTTTTTTTGATTAAATATGAATGTAATTATCAATGACCTCATTAAATTGAATTATTGCGAGTTGAATTGTTCTTGCCCGATTAGACCG
Source organism: Stylophora pistillata (assembly GCF_964205215.1). NCBI lineage: Eukaryota > Metazoa > Cnidaria > Anthozoa > Scleractinia > Pocilloporidae > Stylophora > Stylophora pistillata. The sequence goes on along the minus strand of NC_142524.1, from coordinate 2,038,021 downwards.
GTTAGCGGGTATAAACAAGAAATTTCAGCACCTTTCATTTCAATAATTGCAACATTCGTTCATTGTAGTAATCATTCCAAAAGTGCATGTAAATAACAAAATAAAATTTCTCTTTGGCATGACTCTCAATAACATCTCAATACTTCTCGTCGTTCCGGCTGAGGCTAATAATCGTGAACTTCCGGGTTTCCTGCTGCGGTTGTTAAAACATCCTGTCACATCACTGGCAACAAATGTGGCATTCTTTCTTCCAGATTTCAAATTAAAAATAAGATAAACAGATCTGCCAGTGAGTTAAACGGTATCCTTGTGTATTTGACTCGTAGCAGGCTGAAAAAGTTCCCTGTTTATCTCGCTCCAAAGCGGAATGCTTGTAACCACAGCTGATCCTCTTCGCTCTGATTTTGCGGTCCGCAGAAATGGGAAACTCGGGATGGTTTTTTCCTTCCTTTGTGATCAACGGACGATTCATGTGATTTGCTAAATGTTTCTTTGGTAGAAACTTTCCTCGTTACCTTTCTGTCTAAGGCACAATCTCTCTTTCCTCTTTGTGTTCGCTGTCGTCTTCTTAGAAACAAAAACTGTAGACATCCACCGAGAAATAACAGAGTTACAACTCCCTGTGCTGTCATAGTTGTTCAGATTGTTTGTCGTTACTCAATAAAACAGGCTACGCACTCGACATAAAATCCTTGTAGAGGCAATCATACTTTGTACTGGCTAGTCAACAATGAGCTACAACTTGACTTTCTCGTGAATTTGGTCATGTGCCCACGTGATGTGACGAAGTTTTTCTGTTGAAAGCATCACCACATAATCTTAGTTTAGACGGATTTCAACAATAGAATGATAAGTAATTGACGCTAAGTCTGAGATTCCGCTTTTAACATTGGCAAGATATAAATATGTATGAAGCTTAAGCTGTTCAATATGTGCTGTAACACTTTGTCAAATTGCTTAAAAATTTCCGCTAGGGATGTTACCGCGAAAAGTTCTTGTCAAAAGTCACAGCAGATGGACTTCGAAAAACGCGACGTCCATGCTACTTAGTTTTGCCTTGGGATGCTTTATATAATGTATCATGGCACATTTTAAGTAAAGCTGAACAGGAAAACGAACACCCCCCAAAAAATATGACCATCTAAGGAGACTTTTAAACATAACATAATATCAACTTTATTTCAACACGATAAGTGTTTAAAGCTTCGCGCTTATGAGGTCGTGCATTTAAACTAGTCCTAAAACTAATATCTATTACTAACTTACATACAAAATAAAAGTAAGATTACTAATAGTTAATAATTATAAAAATTTGTACAATATATGTGATATAATCTGCATAAGATATCATTAAAAATAAAAATAGTCTTGATCACAAAAATTAACTGTTGAGGTAGATGTTACCTTAAAATGAAAATCTTTAAATTCAACGATCTTACTTAATCTTGAATCTATGCTTTTTCGTGTGCATGAACAATGTCTGCATTCCTAGACGTAATTGTATTCCAAAGAACAGCCCCTCTATAAGTTACTGAACGTTCTAAATAGCGAGATTGAAATCTTGGTATAACAATATTATCTGACCCCCTTAATGAATACTTCGCACCACTCGACCTCATAACAATAATATTTTCGGACAGTTGTTCTGGTAACCAAAATAACATCTTACTCGTATTTTTCATTTAGCTTTAATCTTCTGGCACGTTACTAAGAGAGCAGAGTATTTGTTGTAAATGATATGGGGGGATGTTGTTCATTTTTTTCTTGGGATGGATGCCCTTCGAACTGTAATAGTAACAAGCCGAGAATGATCTGGGAATGAGGTCACGCAATGATCGTGAGCACTTTCCACTCCTCGCCATAAAAATTATACAGGAAACCTTTTCTATGAGCCCTTAGACGTTCCTTTGAAGTTTGCGAGGCGAGAGTTTGAATCAAATAAAATTTCATAAATAGCGCGAGAGGAGAAGCTGATGACAGGAGAAGCTGATGACAGGAGAGATTGATGATTAGTTTGCTTCGTCACCATTCTTCCCGGGCAACATGGCTACCAACAATTACGTGGATGAAAGTGAAAATCAGTCTCCAAAATTAGTTGTGGCAATAGCCGATTTCGCCGCAGAAGACAAAAATCAACTGAGCTTCAACGAAGGTGACGAACTTTTGGTTTTAAATAAGAATTCTAGTATTTGGTGGTGGGCCGAACTCGATGAAAAATTTGGATATGTTCCGGTCTCCTATGTGGTACCTGTTTCTGAGTATCTATCTCGACACGTACAGAATCATGATTGGCAGGATGAAGAGTACTTTGGCGCGTATGGTAAAGTGAAAATCCATCTTGAAATGCTAAGCGATCACTCAAGAACTCTTGCGTATCGAAACGCCATCTTTAAGCATCGAGATGTTTTCACTGGAAAAACTGTTTTAGATGTTGGATGTGGTTCAGGGATTCTGAGCTTGTTTTGTGCTAAAGATGGAATGGCGAATAAAGTTTATGCTGTGGATGGAAGTGTGGATATCGGGGAACTGACCAAAGAACTCGTTGAAAGAAACGATTTACACAAGATAATCACTGTTATCACAGGAAAAATTGAAGAAATTGAGTTGCCAGAGAAAGTTGACATTATTATCTCTGAGTGGATGGGTACGTTCCTTATCTTCGAATTTATGATCGACTCAGTGCTGTATGCACGAGACAGATGGTTGAAGCCTGATGGTGTGATATGGCCATCAAATGCAAAGTTATTTGTCGTACCTTGTTGTGCAGAAGAAGCTTATCAGGAGAAGGTTACTGCATGGAACAATCAATATGGTTTTGATTTTTCTCCTTTTCTTAACAGAGCTAAGGCAGAAGTTCTTAACAGACCTTTGCATAACCACGAGCTTGACCCAAAGGACTGCCTGTCCCAAAGTGCAGTTCTTTTGGATATTGACATGTCCACGTTTGTGAAGGAAAATCTTGAACTGATGTCAGAAAATTTTGAGTTTGTGATAACTAAGGAGGGTACATTACATGGGCTG